>NW_027490440.1:0-282163 GCF_050948175.1 Xylocopa sonorina
AGAAATGAGATGCGATATCGCGTTTTAAGAATCATATGAACTCTATTGCTACGATACGTACACATCTGCAAACGCTATTTCCTAGCGAGGAAGTGTCGCATTCACATTCATTTGAAGTGTAGACGAGGAATACATGACACTTCGCAAATCATATTATATCTTACCATGAAACATATAAATGAGATGCGATATCGCGTTTTAAGAATCATAAGAACTCTATTGCTACGATACTTAGACATCTGCAAACGCTATTTCCTTGCAAGGAAGTGTCGCATTTACATTCATTTGAATTGTAGACGCGGAATGCATAACACTTCGCAATGAATATTATATCTTATCATGAAACATAGATATGAGATGCAATATCTCGTTTTAAGAAGCATTTGAACTCTATTGCTACGATACGTAGACATCTGCAAACGCTATTTCCTTGCAAGGAAGTGTCGCATTTACATTCATTTGAAGTGTAGACGAGGAATACATAACACTTCGCAATTCATATTATATCTTACCATGAAACATAGAAATGAGGTGCGATATCGCGTTTTAAGAAGCATTAGAACACTATTGCTACGATAGGTAGACATCTGCAAACGCTATTTCCTTGCAAGGAAGTGTCGCATTCACATTCATTTGAAGCGTAGACGAGGAATGCATAACACTTCGCAATGAATATTATATCTTATCATGAAACATAGATATGAGATGCAATATCTCGTTTTAAGAAGCATTTGATCCCTATTGCTTCGATACGTAGACATCTGCAAACGCTATTTCCTTGCAAGGAAGTGTCGCATTTACATTCATTTGAAGTGTAGACGAGGAATACATAACACTTCACAAATCATATTATATCTTACCATGAAACATAGAAATGAGATGCGATATCGCGTTTTAAGAAGAATTAGAACCCTATTGCTACGATACGTAGACATCTGCAAACGCCATTTCCTTGCAAGGAAGTGTCGCATTTACATTCATTTGAAGTGTAGACGAGGAATACATAACACTTCGCAAATCATATTATACCTTACCATGAAACATAGAAATGAGATGCGATATCTCGTTTTAAGAAGCATTAGAAATCTATTGCTACGATAGGTAAACATCTGCAAACGCTATTTCCTTGCAAGGAACTGTCGCATTTACATTCATTTGAAGTGTAGAAGAGGAATACATGACTCTTCGCAAATCATATTATATCTTACCATGAAACATAGAAATGAGATGCGATATCGCGTTTTAAGAAGCATTAGAAAGCTATTGCTACGATAAGTAGACATCTGCAAACGCTATTTCCTAGCGAGGAAGTATCGCATTCACATTCATTTGAAGTGTAGACGAGGAATACATGACACTTCGCAAATCATATTACATCTTACAATGAAACATAGAAATGAGATGCGATATCGCGTCTTAAGAAGCATTAGAAAGCTATTGCTACGATACGTAGACATCTGCAAACGCTATTTCCTAGCAAGGAAGTGTCGCATTCACATTCATTTGAACTGTGGACGAGGAATACATAACACTTCGCAAATCATATTATATCTTACCATGAAACATAGAAATGAGATGCGATATCGCGTTTTAAGAAGCGTTAGAAAGCTATTGCTACGATACGTAGACATCTGCAAACGCTATTTCCTTGCAAGGAAGTGTCGCATTTACATTCATTTGAAGTGTAGAAGAGGCATATATGACTCTTCGCAAATCATATTATATCTTACCATGAAACAGAGAAATGAGATGCGATATCGCGTTTTAAGAAGCATTAGAACTCTATTGCTACGATACCTAGACATCTGCGGACGCTATTTCCTAGCAAGGAAGTGTCGCATTTACATTCATTTGAAGTGTAGAGGAGGAATACATAACACATCGCAAATCATATTACATCTTACCATGAAACATAGAAATGAGATGCGATATCGCGTTTTAAGAAGCATTAGAACTCTATTGCTACGATAGGTAAACATCTGCAAACGCTATTTCCTTGCAAGGAAGTGTCGCATTCACATTTATTTGAAGTGTAGACGAGGAATACATAACATTTCGCAAATCATATTATATCTTACCATGAAACATAGAAATGAGATGCGATATCGCGTTTTAAGGAGCATTAGAAAGCTAATGCTACGATACGAAGACATCTGCAAACGCTACTTCCTAGCGACGAAGTATCGCATTCACATTCATTTGATGTGTAGACGAGGAATACATAACACTTCGCAAATCATGTTATATCTTACCATGAAACATAGAAATGAGATGCGATATCGCGTTTTAAGAAGCATTAGAAATCTATTGCTACGGTACGTAGACATCTGCAAACGCTATTTCCTAGCGAGGAAGTGTCGCATTCACATTCATTTGAAGTGTAGACGAGGAATACATAACATTTCGCAAATCATATTATATCTTGCCATGAAACATAGATATGAGATGCGATATCGCGTTTTAAGAAGCATTAGAAAGCTAATGCTACGATACGTAGATATCTGCAAACGCTATTTCCTAGCGAGGAAGTGTCGCATTCACATTCATTTGAAGTGTAGACGAGGAATACATAACACTTCGCAAATCATATTATATCTTACCATGAAACATAGAAGTGAGATGCGATATCGCGTTTTGAGAATCATAAGAACTCTATTGCTACGATACGTAGACATCTGCAAACGCTATTTCTTTGCAAGGAAGTGTCGCATTTACATTCATTTGAAGTGTAGACGTGGAATACACACACTTCGCAAATCATATTATATATTACCATGAAACATAGAAATGAGATGCTATATCGCGTTTTAAGAATCATAAGAACTCTATTGCTACGATACGTAGACATCTGCAAACGCTATTTCTTTGCAAGGAAGTGTCGCATTTACATTCATTTGAAGTGTAGACGTGGAATACACACACTTCGCAAATCATATTATATATTACCATGAAACATAGAAGTGAGATGCGATATCGCGTTTTGAGAATCATAAGAACTCTATTGCTACGATATGTAGACATCTGCAAACGCTATTTCCTTGCAAGGATGTGTCGCATTTACATTCATTTGAAGTGTAGACGAGGAATATATAACACTTCGCAAATCATATTATATCTTACCATGAAACATAGAAATGAGATGCGATATCGCATTTTAAGAAGCATTAGAAATCTATTGCTACGATACGTAGACATCTGCAAACGCTATTTCCTTGCTAGGAAGTGTCGCATTTACATTCATTTGAAGTGTAGACGAGGAGTACATAACACTTCGCAAATCATATTATATCTTACCATGAAACATAGAAATGAGATGCGATATCGCGTTTTAAGAATCATAAGAACTCTATTGCTACGATACATAGACATCTGCAAACGCTATTTCCTTGCAAGGAAGTGTCGCATTTACATTCATTTGAAGTGTAGACGAGGAATACATAACACTTCGCAAATCATATTATATCTTATCATGAAACATAGAATTGAGATCGATATCGCGTTTTAAGAATCATAAGAACTCCTTTGCTACGATACGTGGACATCTGCAAACGCTATTTCCTTGCAAGGAAGTGTCGGATTTACATTCATTTGAAGTGTAGACGAGGAATACATAGCACTTCGCAAATCATATTATATCTTACCATGAAACATAGAAATGAGATGCGATATCGCGTTTTAAAAAGCATTAGAAATCTATTGCTACGATACGTAGACATCTTCAAACGCTATGTCCTAGCGAGGAAGTGTCGCATTCACATTCATTTGAAGTGTAGACGAGGAATACATAACACTTCGCAAATCATATTATATCTTACCATGAAACATAGAAATGAGATGCTATATCGCGTTTTAAGAATCATAAGAACACTATTGCTACGATACGTAGACATCTGCAAACTCTATTTCCTTGCAAGGATGTGTCGCATTTACATTCATTTGAAGTGTAGACGAGGAATACATAGCACTTCGCAAATCATATTATATCTTACCATGAAACATAGAAATGAGATGCGATATCGCGTTTTAAAAAGCATTAGAAATCTATTGCTACGATACGTAGACACCTTCAAACGCTATTTTCTAGCGAGGAAGTGTCGCATTCACATTCATTTGAAGTGTAGACGAGGAATACATAACACTTCGCAAATCATATTATATCTTACCATGAAACATAGAAGTGAGATGCGATATCGCGTTTTGAGAATCATAAGAACTCTATTGCTACGATATGTAGACATCTGCAAACGCTATTTCCTTGCAAGGATGTGTCGCATTTACATTCATTTGAAGTGTAGACGAGGAATATATAACACTTCGCAAATCATATTATATCTTACCATGAAACATAGAAATTAGATGCGATATCGCGTTTTAAGAAGCATTAGAAATCTATTGCTACGATACGTAGACATCTGCAAACGCTATTTCCTAGCGAGGAAGTGTCGCATTCACATTCATTTGAAGTGTAGACGAGGAATACATAACACTTCGCAAATCATATTATATCTTACCATGAAGCATACAAATGAGATGCGATATCGCGTTTTAAGAAGCATTAGAACTCTATTGCTACTATAGGTAGACATCTGCAAACGCTATTTCCTTGCAAGGAAGTGTGGCATTTACATTCATTTGAAGTGTAGACGAGGAATACATAACACTTCGCAAATCATATTATACCTTACCATGAAACATAGAAATGAGATGCGATTTCGCGTTTTAAGAATCATAAGAACTCTATTGCTACGATACTTAGACATCTGCAAACGCTCTTTCCTTGCAAGGAAGTTTCGCATTTACATTCATTTGAAGTGTAGACGTGGAATACATAACACTTCGCAAATCATATTATATCTTACCATGAAACATAGAAGTGAGATGCGATATCGCGTTTTGAGAATCATAAGAACTCTATTGCTACGATACGTAGAGATCTGCAAACGCTATTTCCTTGCAAGGATGTGTCGCATTTACATTCATTTGAAGTGTAGACGAAGAATACATAACACTTCGCAAATCATATTATATCTTGCCATGAAACATAGAAATGAGATGCGATATCGCGTTTTAAGACGCATTAGAACACTATCGCTACGATACCTAGACATCAGCAGACGCTATTTACTAGCAAGGAAGTGTCGCATTTACATTCATTTGAAGTGTAGAAGAGGAACACATAACACTTCGCAAATCATATTATATCTTGCCATGAAACATAGAAATGAGATGCGATATCGCGTTTTAATAAGCATTAGAACTCTACTGCTACAATAGGTAGACATCTGCAAACGCTATTTCCTTGCTAGGAAGTGTCGCATTTACATTCATTTGAAGTGTAGACGAAGAATACATAACACTTCGCAAATCATATTATATCTTACCATGAAACATAGAAATGAGATGCGATGTCGCGTTTTAAGAATCATAAGAACTCTATAGCTACGATACGCAGAAATCTGCAAACGCTATTTCCTAGCAAGGAAGTGTCGCATTTGCATTCATTTGAAGTGTAGACGAGGAATACATAACACTTCGCAAATCATATTATATCTTACCATGAAACATAGAAATGAGATGCGATATCGCGTTTTAATAAGCATTAGAACTCTACTGCTACGATAGGTAGACATCTGCAAACGCTATTTCCTTGCAAGGAAGTGTCGCATTTACATTCATATGAAGTGTAGACGAGGAATACATAACACTTCGCAAATCATATTATATCTTACCATGAAACATGGAAATGAGATGCGATATCGCGTTTTAAGTAGCATTAGAACACTATTGCTACGATACGTAGACATCTGCAAACGCTATTTCCTTGCTAGGAAGTGTCGCATTTACATTCATTTGAAGTGTAGACGAAGAATACATAACACTTCGCAAATCATATTATATCTTACCATGAAACATAGAAATGAGATGCGATATCGCGTTTTAAGAATCATAAGAACTCTATAGCTACGATACGCAGAAATCTGCAAACGCTATTTCCTAGCAAGGAAGGGTCGCATTTACATTCATTTGAAGTGTAAACGAGGAATACATAACACTTCGCAAATCATATTATATCTTACCATGAAACATAGAAATGAGATGCGATATCGCGTTTTAAGAAGCATTAGAAATCTATTGCTACGATACGTAGACATCTGCAAACGCTATTTCCTTGCAAGGAAGTGTCGCATTTACATTCATTTGAAGTGTAGACGAGGAATGCACAACACTTCGCAATGAATATTATATCTTATCATTAAACATAGATATGAGATGCAATATATCGTTTTAAGAAGCATTTGAAATCTATTGCTACGATACCTAGACATCTGCAGACGCTACTTCCTTCCAAGGAAGTGTCGCATTTACATTCATTTGAAGTGTAGACGAGGAGTACATAACACTTCGCAAATCATATTATATCTTACCATGAAACATAGAAATGAGATGCGATGTCGCGTTTTAAGAATCATAAGAACTCTATTGCTACGATACTTAGACATCTGCAAACGCTCTTTCCTTGCAAGGAAGTGTCGCATTAACATTCATATGAAGTGTACACGAGGAATACATAACACTTCGCAAATCATAATATATCTTACCATGAAACATGGAAATGAGATGCGATATCGCGTTTTAAGAAGCATTAGAACACTATTGCTAAGATACGTAGACATCTGCAAACGATATTTCCTCGCTAGGAAGTGTCGCATTTACATTCATTTGAAGTGTAGACGAAGAATACATAACACTTCGCAAATCATATTATATCTTACCATGAAACATAGAAATGAGATGCGATATCGCGTTCTAATAATCATTAGAACTCTACTGCTACGATAGGTAGACATCTGCAAACGCTATTTCCGTGCAAGGAAGTGTCGCATTTACATTCATTTGAAGTGTAGACGAGGAATACATAACACTACGCAAATCATATTATATCTTACCATGAAACATAGAAATGAAGCATTAGATCTCTATTGCTACGACACGTAGACATCTGCAAACGCTATTTCCTAGCGAGGAAGTGTCGCATTTACATTCATTTGAAGTGTAGACGAGGAATACATAACACTTCGCAAATCATATTATATCTTACCATGAAACATAGAAATGAGATGCGATATCGCGTTTTAATAAGCATTAGAACTCTATTGCTACGATACCTAGACATCTGCAGACGCTATTTCCTAGCAAGGAAGTGTCGCATTTACATTCATTTGAAGTGTAGACGAGGTATACATGACACTTCGAAAATCATATTATATCTTACAATGAAACATAGAAATGAGATGCGATTTCGCGTTTTAAGAATCATAAGAACTCTATTGCTACGATACTTAGACATCTGCAAACGCTCTTTCCTTGCAAGGAAGTGTCGCATTAACATTCATATGAAGTGTACACGAGGAATACATAACACTTCGCAAATCATAATATATCTTACCATGAAACATGGAAATGAGATGCGATATCGCGTTTTAAGAAGCATTAGAACACTATTGCTAAGATACGTAGACATCTGCAAACGATATTTCCTTGCTAGGAAGTGTCGCATTTACATTCATTTGAAGTGTAGACGAGGAATACATAACACTTCGCAAATCATATTATATCTTACCATGAAACATTGAAATGAGTTGCGATATCGCGTTATAAGAAGCATTAGAACACTATTGCTACGACACCTAGACATCTGCAGACGCTATTTCCTAGCAAGGAAGTGTCGCATTTACATTCATTTGAAGTGTTGAAGAGGTATACATGACACATCGAAAATCATATTATATCTTACAATGAAACATAGAAATGAGATGCCATATCGCGTTTTAAGAAGCATTAGAAATCTATTGCTACGATACGTAGACTTCTGCAAACGCTATTTCCTTGCAAGGAAGAGTCGCATTCACATTCATTTGAAGTGTAGACGAGGAATACATAACACTTCACAAATCATATTATATCTTACCATGAATCGTAGAATTGAGATGCGATATCGCGTTTTAAGAATCATAAGAACTCCATTGCTACGATACGTAGACATCTGCAAACGCTATTTCCTTGCAAGGAAGCGTCGCATTTACATTCATTTGAAGTGTAGGCGAGGAATACATAACACTCCTCAAATTATATAATATCTTTCCATGAAACATAGAAATGAGATGCGATATCGCGTTTTAATAAGCACTAGAACTCTACTGCTACGATAGGTAGACATCTGCAAACGCTATTTCCTTGCAAGAAAGTGTCTCATTTACATTCATTTGAAGTGTATACGAAGAATACATAACACTACGCAAGTCATATTATATCTTACCATGAAACATAGAAATGAGATGCGATATCGCATTTTAAGAATCATAGGAACTCTATCGCTACGATACCTAGACATCTGCAGACGCTATTTCCTTGCGAGGATGTGTCGCATTTACATTCATTTGAAGTGTAGACGAGGAATACATAACTCTTCGCAAATCATATTATATCTTACCATGAAGCATGGAAATGGGATGCGATATCGCGTTTTAAGAAGCATTAGAACACTATTGCTACGATACGTAGACATCTGCAAACGCTATTTCCTTGCTAGAAAGTGTCGCATTTACATTCATTTGAAGTGTATACGAAGAATACATAACACTTCGCAAGTCATATTATATCTTACCATGAAACATAGAAATGAGATGCGATATCGCGTTTTAAGAATCATAAGAACTCTATCGCTACGATACCTAGACATCTGCAGACGCTATTTCCTTGCAAGGATGTGTCGCATTTACATTCATTTGAAGTGTAGACGAGGAATACATAACACTTCGCAAATCATATTATATCTTACCATGAAACATAGAATTGAGATCGATATCGCGTTTTAAGAATCATAAGAACTCCTTTCCTACGGTACGTAGACATCTGCAAACGCTATTTCCTTGCAAGGAAGTGTCGCATTTACATTCATTTGAATCGTAGACGAGGAATGCATAACACTTCGCAATGAATATTATATCTTACCATGAAGCATAGAAATGAAATGCGATATCGCGTTTTAAGAAGCATTAGAACTCTATTGCTACTATAGGTAGACATCTGCAAACGCAATTTTCTTGCAAGGAAGTGTTGCATTTACATTCATTTGAAGTGTAGACGAGGAATACATAACACTACGCAAATCATATTATATCTTACCATGAAACATAGAAATGAAGCATTAGAACACTATTGCTACTATACGTAGACATCCGCAAACGCTATTTCCTAGCGAGGAAGTGTCGCATTTACATTAATTTGAAGCGTAGACGAGGAATACATAACACTTCGCAAATCATATTATATCTTACCATGAAACATAGAAATGAGATGCGATATCGCGTTTTAAGAATCATAAGAAATCTAATGCTACGATACGTAGCCATCTGCAAACGCTATTTCCTTGCAATGTAGTGTCGCATTTACATTCATTTGAATCGTAGACGAGGAATGCATAACACTTCGCAATGAATATTATATCTTATCATTAATCATAGATATGAGATGCAATATATCGTTTTAAGAGGCATTTGAACTCTATTGCTACGATACCTAGACATCTGCAGACGCTATTTCCTAGCAATGAAGTGTCGCATTTACATTCATTTGAAGTATAGACGAGGAGTACATAACACTTCGCAAATCATATTATATCTTACCATGAAACATAGAAATGAGATGCGATATCGCCTTTTAAGAATCACAAGAACTCTATTGCTACGATACGTAGACATCTGCAAACGCAATTTCCTTGCAAGAAAGTGTCGCATTTACATTCATTTGAATCGTATACTAGGAATGCATAACACTTCGCAATGAATATTATATCTTATCATTAAACATAGATATGAGATGCAATATATCGCGTTATAAGAAGCATTAGAACCCTATTGCTGCGATACCTGGAAATCTGCAAACGCTATTTCCTTGCAAGGAAGTGACGCATTTACATTCATTTGAATCGTAGACGAGGAATGCATAACACTTCGCAATTAATATTATATCTCATCATGGAACATAGAATTGAGATGCGATATCGCGTTTTAAGAATCATAAGAACTCCATTGCTACGATACGTAGACATCTGCAAACGCTATTTCCTTGCAAGGAAGGGTCGCATTTACATTCACTTGAAGTGTAGGCGAGGAATACATAACACTTCGCAAATCATATTATATCTTACCACGAAACATAGAAATGAAATGCGATATCGCGTTTTAATAAGCATTAGAACTCTACTGCTACGATAGGTAGACATCTGCAGATGCTATTTCCATTCAAGGAAGTGTCGCATTTACATTCATTTGAAGTGTAGACGAGGAGTACATAACACTTCGCAAATCATATTATATCTTACCATGAAACATGGAAATGAGATGCGATATCGCGTTTTAAGAAGCATTAGAACACTATTGCTACGATACGTAGACATCTGCAAACGCTATTTCCTTGCTAGGAAGTGTCGCATTTACATTCATTTGAAGTGTATACGAAGAATACATAACACTTCGCAAGTCATATTATATCTTACCATGAAACATAGAAATGAGATGCGATATCGCGTTTTAAGAATCATAAGAACTCCTTTCCTACGATACGTAGACATCTGCAAACGCTATTTCCTTGCAAGGAAGAGTCGCATTTACATTCATTTGAAGTGTGGACGAGGAATACATGACACATCGCAAATCATATTATATCTTACCATGAAGCATAGAAATGAGATGCGATATCACGTTTTAAGAAGCATAAGAATTCTATTGCTACTATAGGTAGACATCTGCAAACGCTCTTTCCTTGCAAGGAAGTGTCGCATTTACATTCATTTGAAGTGTAGACGAGGAATACATAACACTTCGCAAATCATATTATATCTTACCATGAAACATAGAAATGAAGCATTAGAACTCTATTGCTACGATACGTAGACATCTGCAAACGCTATTTCCTAGCGAGGAAGTGTCGCATTTACATTCATTTGAAGCGTAGGCGAGGAATAGATAACACTTCGCAAATCATATTATATCTTACCATGAAACATAGAAATGAGATGCGATATCGCGTTTTAAGAATCATAAGAACTCCTTTCCTACGATACGTAGACATCTGCAAACGCTATTTCCTTGCAAGGAAGTGTCGCATTTACATTCATTTGAAGTGTGGACGAGGAATACATAACACTTCGCAAATCATATTATATCTTACCATGAAGCATAGAAATGAGATGCGATATCGCGTTTTAAGAAGCATAAGAACTCTATCGCTACGATACCTAGACATCTGCAGACGCTATTTCCTTGCAAGGATGTGTCGCATTTACATTCATTTGAAGTGTAGACGAGGAATACATAACACTTCGCAAATCATATTATATCTTACCATGAAACATAGAATTGAGATCGATATCGCGTTTTAAGAATCATAAGAACTCCTTTCCTACGGTACGTAGACATCTGCAAACGCTATTTCCTTGCAAGGAAGTGTCGCATTTACATTCATTTGAAGTGTATACGAAGAATACATAACACTTCGCAAGTCATATTATATCTTACCATGAAACATAGAAATGAGATGCGATATCGCGTTTTAAGAATCATAAGAACTCCTTTCCTACGATACGTAGACATCTGCAAACGCTATTTCCTTGCAAGGAAGAGTCGCATTTACATTCATTTGAAGTGTGGACGAGGAATACATGACACATCGCAAATCATATTATATCTTACCATGAAGCATAGAAATGAGATGCGATATCACGTTTTAAGAAGCATAAGAATTCTATTGCTACTATAGGTAGACATCTGCAAACGCTCTTTCCTTGCAAGGAAGTGTCGCATTTACATTCATTTGAAGTGTAGACGAGGAATACATCACACTTCGCAAATCATATTATATCTTACCATGAAACATAGAAATGAGATGCGATATTGTGCTTTGAAAAGCATTAGAACCCTATCGCTACGATACCTAGACATTTGCAGATGCTATTTCCATTCAAGGAAGTGTCGCATTTACATTCATTTGAAGTGTAGACGAGGAGTACATAACACTTCGCAAATCATATTATATCTTACCATGAAACATGGAAATGAGATGCGATATCGCGTTTTAAGAAGCATTAGAACACTATTGCTACGATACGTAGACATCTGCAAACGCTATTTCCTTGCTAGGAAGTGTCGCATTTACATTCATTTGAAGTGTATACGAAGAATACATAGCACTTCGCAAGTCATATTATATCTTACCGTGAAACATAGAAATGAGGTGCGATATCGCGTTTTAAGAAGCATTAGAACACTATCGCTACGATACCTAGACGTGTGCAGACGCTATTTCCTAGCATGGAAGTGTCGCATTTACATTCATTTGAAGTGTAGACGAGGAATACATAACACTTCGCAAATCATATTATATCTTACCATGAAACATAGAAATGAGATAAGATACTGTGTTTTGAGAAGCATTAGAACTCTATCGCTACGATACCTAGATATCTGCAGACGCTATTTCCTTTCAAGGAAGTGTCGCATTTACATTCATTTGAAGTGTAGACGCGGAGTACAAAACACTTCGCAAATCATATTATATCTTACCATGAAACATAGAAATGAGATGCGACATCGCGTTTTAAGAATCATAAGAACTCTATTGCTACGATTCGTAGACATTTGCAAACGCTATTTCTTTGCAAGGAAGTGTCGCATTTACATTCATTTGAAGTGTAGACGAGGAATACATAACAATTCGCAAATCATATTATATCTTACCATGAAACATAGAAATGAGGTGCTATATCGCGTTTTAAGAAGCATTAGAACTCTATCGCTACGATACCTAGATATCTGCAGACGCTATTTCCTAGCAAGGAAGTGTCGCATTTACATTCATTTGAAGTGTAGACGAGGAATACATAACACTTCGCAATTCATATTATATCTTACCACGAAACATAGAAATGAGATGCGATATCGCGTTTTAAGAAGCATTAGAATCCTATTGCTGCGAAACCTGGAAATCTGCAAACGCTATTTCCTTGCAAGGAAGCGTCGCATTTACATTCATTTGAAGTGTAGGCGAGGAATACATCACACTTCGCAAATCATATTATATCTTACCATGAAACATAGAAATGAGATGCGATATTGTGCTTTGAAAAGCATTAGAACCCTATCGCTACGATACCTAGACATCTGCAGATGCTATTTCCATTCAAGGAAGTGTCGCATTTACATTCATTTGAAGTGTAGACGAGGAGTACATAACACTTCGCAAATCATATTATATCTTACCATGAAACATGGAAATGAGATGCGATATCGCGTTTTAAGAAGCATTAGAACACTATTGCTACGATACGTAGACATCTGCAAACGCTATTTCCTTGTTAGGAAGTGTCGCATTTACATTCATTTGAAGTGTATACGAAGAATACATAGCACTTCGCAAGTCATATTATATCTTACCATGAAACATAGAAATGCGGTGCGATATCGCGTTTTAAGAAGCATTAGAACTCTATCGCTACGATACCTAGACATGTGCAGACGCTATTTCCTAGCATGGAAGTGTCGCATTTACATTCATTTGAAGTGTAGACGAGGAATACATAACACTTCGCAAATCATATTATATCTTACCATGAAACATAGAAATGAGATAAGATATTGTGTTTTGAGAAGCATTAGAACCCTATCGCTAAGATACCTAGATATCTGCAGACGCTATTTCCTTTCAAGGAAGTGTCGCATTTACATTCATTTGAAGTGTAGACGAGGAGTACATAACACTTCGCAAATCATATTATATCTTACCATGAAACATAGAAATGAGATGCGACATCGCGTTTTAAGAATCATAAGAACTCTATTGCTACGATTCGTAGACATCTGCAAACGCTATTTCTTTGCAAGGAAGTGTCGCATTTACATTCATTTGAAGTGTAGACGAGGAATACATAACACTTCGCAAATCATATTATATCTTACCATGAAACATAGAAATGAGGTGCTATATCGCGTTTTAAGAAGAATTAGAACTCTATCGCTACGATACCTAGATATCTGCAGACGCTATTTCCTAGCAAGGAAGTGTCGCATTTACATTCATTTGAAGTGTAGACGAGGAATACATAACACTTCGCAATTCATATTATATCTTACCACGAAACATAGAAATGAGATGCGATATCGCGTTTTAAGAAGCATTAGGATCCTATTGCTGCGAAACCTGGAAATCTGCAAACGCTATTTCCTTGCAAGGAAGTGACGCATTTACATTCATTTGAATCGTATACGAGGAATGCATAACACTTCGCAATGAATATTATTTCTTATCATGAAACATGGATATGAGATGCAATATCTCGCTTTAAGAAGCATTTGAACTCTATTGCTACGATACCTAGACATCTGCAGACGCTATTTCCTAGATAGGAAGTGTCGCATTTACATTAATTTGAAGTGTAGACGAGGAATACGTGACACTTCGCAAATCATATTATATCTTACCATGAAAGATAGAAATGAGATGCGGTATCGCGTTTTAACAAGCATTAGAAAACTATTGCTACGATACGTAGACATCTGCAAACGCTATTTGTTTCCAAGGAAGTGTCGCATTTACATTCATTTGAAGTGTAGACGAGGAATACATAACACTTCGCAAATCATATTATATCTTACCATGAAACATAGAAATGAAATGCGATATCGCGTTTTAATAAGCATTAGAACTCTACTGCTACGATAGGTAGACATCTGCAAACGCTATTTCCTTGCAAGGAAGTGTCGCATTTACATTCATTTGAAGTGTAGACGAGGAATACATCACACTTCGCAAATCATATTATATCTTACCATGAAACATAGAAATGAGATGCGATATTGTGCTTTGAAAAGCATTAGAACCCTATCGCTACGATACCTAGACATCTGCAGATGCTATTTCCATTCAAGGAAGTGTCGCATTTACATTCATTTGAAGTGTAGACGAGGAATACATAACACTTCGCAATTCATATTATATCTTACCATGAAACATAGAAATGAGGTGCTATATCGCGTTTTAAGAAGCATTAGAACTCTATCGCTACGATACCTAGATATCTGCAGACGCTATTTCCTAGCAAGGAAGTGTCGCATTTACATTCATTTGAAGTGTAGACGAGGAATACATAACACTTCGCAATTCATATTATATCTTACCACGAAACATAGAAATGAGATGCGATATCGCGTTTTAAGAAGCATTAGAATCCTATTGCTGCGAAACCTGGAAATCTGCAAACGCTATTTCCTTGCAAGGAAGCGTCGCATTTACATTCATTTGAAGTGTAGGCGAGGAATACATCACACTTCGCAAATCATATTATATCTTACCATGAAACATGGAAATGAGATGCGATATCGCGTTTTAAGAAGCATTAGAACACTATTGCTACGATACGTAGACATCTGCAAACGCTATTTCCTTGTTAGGAAGTGTCGCATTTACATTCATTTGAAGTGTATACGAAGAATACATAGCACTTCGCAAGTCATATTATATCTTACCATGAAACATAGAAATGAGGTGCGATATCGCGTTTTAAGAAGCATTAGAACTCTATCGCTACGATACCTAGACATGTGCAGACGCTATTTCCTAGCATGGAAGTGTCGCATTTACATTCATTTGAAGTGTAGACGAGGAATACATAACACTTCGCAAATCATATTATATCTTACCATGAAACATAGAAATGAGATAAGATATTGTGTTTTGAGAAGCATTAGAACCCTATCGCTAAGATACCTAGATATCTGCAGACGCTATTTCCTTTCAAGGAAGTGTCGCATTTACATTCATTTGAAGTGTAGACGAGGAGTACATAACACTTCGCAAATCATATTATATCTTACCATGAAACATAGAAATGAGATGCGACATCGCGTTTTAAGAATCATAAGAACTCTATTGCTACGATTCGTAGACATCTGCAAACGCTATTTCTTTGCAAGGAAGTGTCGCATTTACATTCATTTGAAGTGTAGACGAGGAATACATAACACTTCGCAAATCATATTATATCTTACCATGAAACATAGAAATGAGGTGCTATATCGCGTTTTAAGAAGAATTAGAACTCTATCGCTACGATACCTAGATATCTGCAGACGCTATTTCCTAGCAAGGAAGTGTCGCATTTACATTCATTTGAAGTGTAGACGAGGAATACATAACACTTCGCAATTCATATTATATCTTACCACGAAACATAGAAATGAGATGCGATATCGCGTTTTAAGAAGCATTAGGATCCTATTGCTGCGAAACCTGGAAATCTGCAAACGCTATTTCCTTGCAAGGAAGTGACGCATTTACATTCATTTGAATCGTATACGAGGAATGCATAACACTTCGCAATGAATATTATTTCTTATCATGAAACATGGATATGAGATGCAATATCTCGCTTTAAGAAGCATTTGAACTCTATTGCTACGATACCTAGACATCTGCAGACGCTATTTCCTAGATAGGAAGTGTCGCATTTACATTCATTTGAAGTGTAGACGAGGAATACATAACACTTCGCAAATCATATTATATCTTACCATGAAACATAGAAATGAGATAAGATATTGTGTTTTGAGAAGCATTAGAACCCTATCGCTAAGATACCTAGATATCTGCAGACGCTATTTCCTTTCAAGGAAGTGTCGCATTTACATTCATTTGAAGTGTAGACGAGGAGTACATAACACTTCGCAAATCATATTATATCTTACCATGAAACATAGAAATGAGATGCGACATCGCGTTTTAAGAATCATAAGAACTCTATTGCTACGATTCGTAGACATCTGCAAACGCTATTTCTTTGCAAGGAAGTGTCGCATTTACATTCATTTGAAGTGTAGACGAGGAATACATAACACTTCGCAAATCATATTATATCTTACCATGAAACATAGAAATGAGGTGCTATATCGCGTTTTAAGAAGAATTAGAACTCTATCGCTACGATACCTAGATATCTGCAGACGCTATTTCCTAGCAAGGAAGTGTCGCATTTACATTCATTTGAAGTGTAGACGAGGAATACATAACACTTCGCAATTCATATTATATCTTACCACGAAACATAGAAATGAGATGCGATATCGCGTTTTAAGAAGCATTAGGATCCTATTGCTGCGAAACCTGGAAATCTGCAAACGCTATTTCCTTGCAAGGAAGTGACGCATTTACATTCATTTGAATCGTATACGAGGAATGCATAACACTTCGCAATGAATATTATTTCTTATCATGAAACATGGATATGAGATGCAATATCTCGCTTTAAGAAGCATTTGAACTCTATTGCTACGATACCTAGACATCTGCAGACGCTATTTCCTAGATAGGAAGTGTCGCATTTACATTAATTTGAAGTGTAGACGAGGAATACGTGACACTTCGCAAATCATATTATATCTTACCATGAAAGATAGAAATGAGATGCGGTATCGCGTTTTAACAAGCATTAGAAAACTATTGCTACGATACGTAGACATCTGCAAACGCTATTTGTTTCCAAGGAAGTGTCGCATTTACATTCATTTGAAGTGTAGACGAGGAATACATAACACTTCGCAAATCATATTATATCTTACCATGAAACATAGAAATGAAATGCGATATCGCGTTTTAATAAGCATTAGAACTCTACTGCTACGATAGGTAGACATCTGCAAACGCTATTTCCTTGCAAGGAAGTGTCGCATTTACATTCATTTGAAGTGTAGACGAGGAATACATCACACTTCGCAAATCATATTATATCTTACCATGAAACATAGAAATGAGATGCGATATTGTGCTTTGAAAAGCATTAGAACCCTATCGCTACGATACCTAGACATCTGCAGATGCTATTTCCATTCAAGGAAGTGTCGCATTTACATTCATTTGAAGTGTAGACGAGGAATACATAACACTTCGCAATTCATATTATATCTTACCATGAAACATAGAAATGAGGTGCTATATCGCGTTTTAAGAAGCATTAGAACTCTATCGCTACGATACCTAGATATCTGCAGACGCTATTTCCTAGCAAGGAAGTGTCGCATTTACATTCATTTGAAGTGTAGACGAGGAATACATAACACTTCGCAATTCATATTATATCTTACCACGAAACATAGAAATGAGATGCGATATCGCGTTTTAAGAAGCATTAGAATCCTATTGCTGCGAAACCTGGAAATCTGCAAACGCTATTTCCTTGCAAGGAAGCGTCGCATTTACATTCATTTGAAGTGTAGGCGAGGAATACATCACACTTCGCAAATCATATTATATCTTACCATGAAACATGGAAATGAGATGCGATATCGCGTTTTAAGAAGCATTAGAACACTATTGCTACGATACGTAGACATCTGCAAACGCTATTTCCTTGTTAGGAAGTGTCGCATTTACATTCATTTGAAGTGTATACGAAGAATACATAGCACTTCGCAAGTCATATTATATCTTACCATGAAACATAGAAATGAGGTGCGATATCGCGTTTTAAGAAGCATTAGAACTCTATCGCTACGATACCTAGACATGTGCAGACGCTATTTCCTAGCATGGAAGTGTCGCATTTACATTCATTTGAAGTGTAGACGAGGAATACATAACACTTCGCAAATCATATTATATCTTACCATGAAACATAGAAATGAGATAAGATATTGTGTTTTGAGAAGCATTAGAACCCTATCGCTAAGATACCTAGATATCTGCAGACGCTATTTCCTTTCAAGGAAGTGTCGCATTTACATTCATTTGAAGTGTAGACGAGGAGTACATAACACTTCGCAAATCATATTATATCTTACCATGAAACATAGAAATGAGATGCGACATCGCGTTTTAAGAATCATAAGAACTCTATTGCTACGATTCGTAGACATCTGCAAACGCTATTTCTTTGCAAGGAAGTGTCGCATTTACATTCATTTGAAGTGTAGACGAGGAATACATAACACTTCGCAAATCATATTATATCTTACCATGAAACATAGAAATGAGGTGCTATATCGCGTTTTAAGAAGAATTAGAACTCTATCGCTACGATACCTAGATATCTGCAGACGCTACTTCCTAGCAAGGAAGTGTCGCATTTACATTCATTTGAAGTGTAGACGAGGAATACATAACACTTCGCAATTCATATTATATCTTACCACGAAACATAGAAATGAGATGCGATATCGCGTTTTAAGAAGCATTAGGATCCTATTGCTGCGAAACCTGGAAATCTGCAAACGCTATTTCCTTGCAAGGAAGTGACGCATTTACATTCATTTGAATCGTATACGAGGAATGCATAACACTTCGCAATGAATATTATTTCTTATCATGAAACATAGATATGAGATGCAATATCTCGCTTTAAGAAGCATTTGAACTCTATTGCTACGATACCTAGACATCTGCAGACGCTATTTCCTAGATAGGAAGTGTCGCATTTACATTAATTTGAAGTGTAGACGAGGAATACGTGACACTTCGCAAATCATATTATATCTTACCATGAAAGATAGAAATGAGATGCGGTATCGCGTTTTAACAAGCATTAGAAATCTATTGCTACGATACGTAGACATCTGCAAACGCTATTTCTTTCCAAGGAAGTGTCGCATTTACATTCATTTGAAGTGTAGACGAGGAATACATAACACTTCGCAAATCATATTATATCTTACCATGAAACATAGAAATGAAATGCGATATCGCGTTTTAATAAGCATTAGAACTCTACTGCTACGATAGGTAGACATCTGCAAACGCTATTTCCTTGCAAGGAAGTGTCGCATTTACATTCATTTGAAGTGTAGACGAGGAATACATCACACTTCGCAAATCATATTATATCTTACCATGAAACATAGAAATGAGATGCGATATTGTGCTTTGAAAAGCATTAGAACCCTATCGCTACGATACCTAGACATCTGCAGATGCTATTTCCATTCAAGGAAGTGTCGCATTTACATTCATTTGAAGTGTAGACGAGGAATACATAACACTTCGCAATTCATATTATATCTTACCACGAAACATAGAAATGAGATGCGATATCGCGTTTTAAGAAGCATTAGAATCCTATTGCTGCGAAACCTGGAAATCTGCAAACGCTATTTCCTTGCAAGGAAGTGACGCATTTACATTCATTTGAATCGTATACGAGGAATGCATAACACTTCGCAATGAATATTATTTCTTATCATGAAACATAGATATGAGATGCAATATCTCGCTTTAAGAAGCATTTGGACTCTATTGCTACGATACCTAGACATCTGCAAACGCTATTTCCTAGCGAAGAAGTGTCGCATTCACATTCATTTGAAGTGTAGACGAGGAATACATAACACTTCGCAAATCATATTATATCTTACCATGAAACATAGAAATGAGATAAGATATTGTGTTTTGAGAAGCATTAGAACCCTATCGCTACGATACCTAGATATCTGCAGACGCTATTTCCTTTCAAGGAAGTGTCGCATTTACATTCATTTGAAGTGTAGACGAGGAGTACATAACACTTCGCAAATCATATTATATCTTACCATGAAACATAGAAATGAGATGCGACATCGCGTTTTAAGAATCATAAGAACTCTATTGCTACGATTCGTAGACATCTGCAAACGCTATTTCTTTGCAAGGAAGTGTCGCATTTACATTCATTTGAAGTGTAGACGAGGAATACATAACACTTCGCAAATCATATTATATCTTACCATGAAACATAGAATTGAGATGCGATATCGCGTTTTAAGAATCATAAGAACTCCATAGCTACGATACGTAGACATCTGCAAACGCTATTTCCTTGCAAGGAAGCGTCGCATTTACATTCATTTGAAGTGTAGGCGAGGAATACATAACACTTCGCAAATCATATTATATCTTACCATGAAACATAGAAATGAGATGCGATATCGCGTTTTAAGAATCATAAGAACTCCTTTCCTACGATACGTAGACATCTGCAAACGCTATTTCCTTGCAAGGAAGTGTCGCATTTACATTCATTTGAAGTGTAGGCGAGGAATACATAACACTCCTCAAATTATATAATATCTTTCCATGAAACATAGAAATGAGATGCGATATCGCGTTTTAAGAAGCATTAGAACTCTACTGCTACGATACCTAGACATCTGCAGACGCTATTTCCTAGCAAGGAAGTGTCGCATTTACAGTCATTTCAAGTGTAGGCGAGGAATACATAACACTCCTCAAATTATATAATATCTTTCCATGAAACATAGAAATGAGATGCGATATCGCGTTTAAATAAGCATTAGAACTCTACTACTACGATAGGCAGATATCTGCAAACGCTATTTCTTTGCAAGGAAGTGTCGCATTTACATTCATTTGAAGTGTAGGCGAGGAATACATAACACTCCTCAAATTATATAATATCTTTCCATGAAACATAGAAATGAGATGCGATATCGCGTTTTAATAAGCATTAGAACTCTACTGCTACGATACCTAGACATCTGCAGACGCTATTTCCTACCAAGGAAGTGTCGCATTTACTTTCATTTGAAGTGTAGACGAGGAATACATAACACTTCGCAAATCATGTTATATCTTACCATGAAACATAGAAATGAGATGCGATATCGCGTTTTAAGAATCATAAGAACTCTATTGCTACGATACGTAGACATCTGCAGACGCTATTTCCTTGCAAGGAAGTGTCGCATTTACATTCATTTGAAGTGTAGACGAGGAATACATAACACTTCGCAAATCATATAATATCCTACCATGAAACATAGAAATGAGATGCTATATCGCGTTTTAAGAAGCATTAGAACTCTATTGCTACGATACCTAGACATCTGCAGACGCTATTTCCTAGCAAGGAAGTGTCGCATTTGCGTTCATTTGAATCGTAGACGTAGAATGCATAACACTTCGCAATGAATAATATGTCTTATCATGAAACATAGATATGTGATGCAATATCTCGTTTTAGGAAGCATTTGAACTCTATTGCTTCGATACCTAGACATCTGCAAACGCTATTTCCTTGCAAGGAAGTGTCGCATTTGCATTCATTTGAAGTGTAGACGAGGAATACATAACACTTCGCAAATCATATTATATCTTACCATGAAACATAGAAATGAGAAGCGATATCGCGTTTTAAGAAGCATTAGAAATCTATTGCTACGATACGTAGACATCTGCAAACGCTATTTCTTTGCAAGGAAGTGTCGCATTTACATTCATTTGAAGTGTAGACGAGGAATACATGACACTTCGCAAATCATGTTATATCTTACCATGAAACATAGAAGTGAGATGCGATATCGCGTTTTAAGAAGCATTAGAACTCTATTGCTACGATACCTAGACACCTGCAGACGCTATTTCCTACCAAGGAAGTGTCGCATTTACATTCATTTGAAGTGTTGACGAGGAATACATAACACTTCGCAAATCATATTATATCTTACCATGAAACATAGAAATGAGATGCGATATCGCGTTTTAAGAATCATAAGAACTCTATTGCTACGATACGTAGACATCTGCAAACGCTATTTCCTTGCAAGGAAGTGTCGCATTTACATTCATTTGAAGTGTAGACGAGGAATACATAACACTTCGCAAATCATATTATATCTTACCATGAAACATAGAAATGAGATGCGATATCGCGTTTTAAGAATCATATGAACTTTATTGCTACGATACGTAGACATCCGCAAACGCTATTACCTTGCAAGGAAGTGTCGCATTTACTTTCATTTGAATCTTAGACGAGGAATGCATAACACTTCGCAATGAATATTATATCTTATCATGAAACATAGATATGAGATGCAATATCTCGTTTTAAGAAGCATTAGAACTCCATTGTTACGATACCTAGACATCTGCAGACGCTATTTCCTAGCAAGGAAGTGTCGCATTTACATTCATTTGAAGTGTAGACGAGGAATACATGACACTTCGCAAATCATATTATATCTTACCATGAAACATAGAAATGAGATGCGATCTCGCGTTTTAAGAAGCATTATAAAGCTATTGCTACGATACGTAGAAATCTGCAAACGCTATTTCCTAGCGAGGAAGTATCGCATTCACATTCATTTGAAGTGTAGACGAGGAATACATGACACTTCTCAAATCATATTATATCTTACCATGAAACATAGAAATGAGATGCGATATCGCGTTTTAAGAATCATAAGAACACTATTGCTACGATACTTAGACATCTGCAAACGCTATTTCCTTGCAAGGAAGTGTCACATTTACATTCATTTGAATCGTAGACGATGAATGCATAACACTTCGCAATGAATATTATATCTTATCATGAAACATAGATATGAGATGCAATATCTCGTTTTAAGAAGCATTTGAACTCTATTGCTTCGATACGTAGACATCAGCAAACGCCATTTCCTTGCAAGGAAGTGTCGCATTTACATTCATTTGAAGTGTAGACGAGGAATACATGACACTTCGCAAATCATATTATATCTTACCATGAAACATAGAAATGGGATGCGATCTCGCGTTTTAAGAAGCATTATAAAGCTATTGCTACGATACGTAGACATCTGCAAACGCTATTTCCTAGCGTGGAAGTATCGCATTCACATCCATTTGAAGTGCAGACGAGGAATACATAACACTTCGCAAATCATGTTATATCTTACCATGAAACATAGAAATGAGATGCGATATCGCGTTCTACGAATCATATGAACTCTATTGCTACGATACGTAGACATCTGCGAACCCTATTTCCTTGCAAGGAAGTGTCGCATTTACTTTCATTTGAATCGTGGACGAGGAATGCATAATACTTCGCAATGAATATTATATCTTATCATGAAACATAGATATGAGATGCAATATCTTGTTTTAAGAAGCATTTGAACTCTATTGCTTCGAAACGTAGACACCTGCAAACGCTATTTCCTTGCAAGGAAGTGTCGCATTTACATTCACTTGAAGTGTAGACGAGGAATACATAACACTTCGCGAATCATATTATATCTTACCATGAAACACAGAAATGAGATGCGATATCGCGTTTTAAGAAGCATTAGAACTCTATTGCTACGATAGGTAGACATCTGCAAACGCTATTTCCTTGCAAGGAAGTGTCGCATTTACATTCATTTGAAGTGTAGACGAGGAATACATGACACTTCGCAAATCATATTATATCTTACCATGAAACATGGAAATGAGATGCGATATCGCGTTTCAAGAAGCATTAGAAATCTATTGCTACGATACGTAGACATCTGCAAACGCTATTTCCTAGCGAGGAAGTATCGCATTCACATTCATTTGAAGTGTAGACGAGGAATACATGACACTTCTCAAATCATATTATATCTTACCATGAAACATAGAAATGAGATGCGATATCGCGTTTTAAGAATCATAAGAACACTATTGCTACGATACTTAGACATCTGCAAACGCTATTTCCTTGCAAGGAAGTGTCACATTTACATTCATTTGAATCGTATACGAGGAATGCATAACACTTCGCAATGAATATTATATCTTATCATGAAACATAGATATGAGATGCAATATCTCGTTTTAAGAAGCATTTGAACTCTATTGCTTCGATACGTAGACATCAGCAAACGCTATTTCCGTGCAAGGAAGTGTCGCATTTACATTCATTTGAAGTGTAGACGAGGAATACATGATACTTCGCAAATCATATTATATCTTACCATGAAACATAGAAATGAGATGCGATATCGCGTTTTAAGAAGCATTAGAACTCTATTGCTACGATAGGTAGACATCTGCAAACGCAATTTCCTTGCAAGGAAGTGTCGCATTTACATTCATTTGAAGTGTAGACGAGGAATACATAACACTTCCCAAATCATGTTATATCTTACCATGAAACATAGAAATGAGTTGCGATATCGCGTTTTAAGAATCATATGAACTCTATTGCTACGATACGTAGACATCTGCAAACGCTATTTCCTTGCAAGGAAGTGTCGCATTTACTTTCATTTGAATCGTAGACGAGGAATGCATAACACTTCGCAATGAATATTATATCTTATCATGAAACATAGATATGAGATGCAATATCTCGTTTTAAAAAGCATTAGAACTCTATTGCTACGATACCTAGGCATCTGCGGACGCCATTTCCTAGCAAGGAAGTGTCGCATTTACATTCATTTGAAGTGTAGGCGAGGAATACATGACACTTCGCAAATCATATTATATCTTACCATGAAACATAGAAATGGGATGCGATCTCGCGTTTTAAGAAGCATTATAAAGCTATTGCTACGATACGTAGACATCTGCAAACGCTATTTCCTAACGAGGAAGTATCGCATTCACATTCATTTGAAGTGTAGACGAGGAATACATAACACTTCGCAAATCATGTTATATCTTACCATGAAACATAGAAATGAGATGCGATATCGCGTTTTAAGAATCATATGAACTCTATTGCTACGATACATAGACATCTGCAAACGCTATTTCCTTGCAAGGAAGTGTCGCATTTACTTTCATTTGAATCGTAGACGAGGAATGCATAACACTTCGCAATGAATATTATATCTTATCATGAAACATATATATGAGATGCAATATCTCGTTTTAAGAAGCATTTGAACTCTATTGCTTCGATACGTAGACATCAGCAAACGCTATTTCCTTGCAAGGAAGTGTCCCATTTACATTCATTTGTAGTGTAGACGAGGAATACATAACACTTCGCAAACCATATTATATCTTACCATGAAACATAGAAATGAGATGCGATATCGCGTTTTAAGAAGCATTAGAACCCTATTGCTACGATAGGTAGACATTTGCAAACGCTATTTCCTTGCAAGGAAGTGTCGCACTTACATTCATTTGAAGTGTAGAGGAGGAATACATAACACTTCGCAAATCATATTACATCTTACCATGAAACATAGAAATAAGATGCGATATCGCGTTTTAAAAAGCATTAGAAAGCTATTGCTACGATACGTAGGCATCTGCAAACGCTATTTCCTAGCGAGGAAATATCGCAGTCACATTCACTTGAAGTGTAGACGAGGAATACATGACACTTTGCAAATCATATTATATCTTACAGTGAGACATAGAAATGAGATGCGATATCGCGTTTTAAGAAGCATTAGAAATCTATTGCTACGATACGTAGACATCTGCAAACGCTATTTCCTAGCGAGGAAGTATCGCATTCACATTCATTTGAAGTGTAGACGAGGAATACATAACACTTCCCAAATCATGTTATATCTTACCATGAAACATAGAAATGAGTTGCGATATCGCGTTTTAAGAATCATATGAACTCTATTGCTACGATGCGTAGACATCTGCAAACGCTATTTCCTTGCAAGGAAGTGTCGCATTTACTTTCATTTGAATCGTAGACGAGGAATGCATATCACTTCGCAATGAATATTATATCTTATCATGAAACATAGATATGAGATGCAATATCTCGTTTTAAGAAGCATTACAACTCTATTGCTACGATACCTAGGCATCTGCGGACGCCATTTCCTAGCAAGGAAGTGTCGCATTTACATTCATTTGAAGTGTAGGCGAGGAATACATGACACTTCGCAAATCATATTATATCTTACCATGAAACATAGAAATGGGATGCGATCTCGCGTTTTAAGAAGCATTATAAAGCTATTGCTACGATACGTAGACATCTGCAAACGCTATTTCCTAACGAGGAAGTATCGCATTCACATTCATTTGAAGTGTAGACGAGGAATACATGACACTTCGCAAATCATATTATATCTTACCATGAAACATAGAAATGAGATGCGATATCGCGTTTTAAGAAGCATTAGAGAGCTATTGATACAATACGTAGACATCTGCTAACGCTATTTCCTAGCGAGGAAGTATCGCATTCACATTCATTTGAAGTGTAGACGAGGAATGCATAACACTTTGCAATGAATATTATATCTTATCATGAAACATAGATATGAGATGCAATATCTCGTTTTAAGAAGCATTAGAAGTCTATTGCTACGATACCTAGACATCTGCAGACGCTATTTCCTAGCAAGGAAGTGTCGCATTTACATTCATTTGAAGTGTAGACGAGGAATACGTAACACTTCGCAAATCATATTATATCTTACCATGAAACATAGAAATGAGATGCGATATCGCGTTTTAAGAAGCATTAGAACCCTATTGCTACGATAGGTAGACATTTGCAAACGCTATTTCCTTGCAAGGAAGTGTCGCACTTACATTCATTTGAAGTGTAGAGGAGGAATACATAACACTTCGCAAATCATATTACATCTTACCATGAAACATAGAAATAAGATGCGATATCGCGTTTTAAGAAGCATTAGAAAGCTATTGCTACGATACGTAGGCATCTGCAAACGCTATTTCCTAGCGAGGAAATATCGCAGTCACATTCACTTGAAGTGTAGACGAGGAATACATGACACTTTGCAAATCATATTATATCTTACAGTGAGACATAGAAATGAGATGCGATATCGCGTTTTAAGAAGCATTAGAAATCTATTGCTACGATACGTAGACATCTGCAAACGCTATTTCCTAGCGAGGAAGTATCGCATTCACATTCATTTGAAGTGTAGACGAGGAATACATAACACTTCCCAAATCATGTTATATCTTACCATGAAACATAGAAATGAGTTGCGATATCGCGTTTTAAGAATCATATGAACTCTATTGCTACGATGCGTAGACATCTGCAAACGCTATTTCCTTGCAAGGAAGTGTCGCATTTACTTTCATTTGAATCGTAGACGAGGAATGCATATCACTTCGCAATGAATATTATATCTTATCATGAAACATAGATATGAGATGCAATATCGCGTTTTAAGAAGCATTAGAGAGCTATTGATACAATACGTAGACATCTGCTAACGCTATTTCCTAGCGAGGAAGTATCGCATTCACATTCATTTGAAGTGTAGACGAGGAATGCATAACACTTTGCAATGAATATTATATCTTATCATGAAACATAGATATGAGATGCAATATCTCGTTTTAAGAAGCATTAGAACTCTATTGCTACGATACCTAGACATCTGCAGACGCTATTTCCTAGCAAGGAAGTGTCGCATTTACATTCATTTGAAGTGTAGACGAGGAATACGTAACACTTCGCAAATCATATTATATCTTACCATACAACATAGAAATGAGATGCAATATCTCGTTTTAAGAAGCATTTGAACACTATTGCTTCGATGCGTAGACATCTGCAATCGCTATTTCCTAGCGAGGAAGTGTCGCATTCACATTCATTTGAAGTGTAGACGAGGAATACATAACACTTCGCAAATCATATGATATCTTACCATGAAAGATAGAAATGAGATGCGATATCGCGTTTTAAGAATCATAAGAACTCTATTGCTACGATACGTAGACAACTGCAAACGCTATTTCCTTGGAAGGAAGTGTCGCATTTACATTCATTTGAGTCGAATACGAGGAATGCATAACACTTCGCAATCAATATTATATCTTATCATGAAACATAGATATGAGATGCAATATCTCGTTTTAAGAAGCATTTGAACTCTATTGCTTCGATACGTAGACATCTGCAATCGCTATTTCCTTGCAAGGAAGTGTCGCATTTACATTCATTTGAAGTGTAGACGAGGAATACATGACACTTCGCAAATCATATTATATCTTACCATGAAATATAGAAATGAGATGCGATATCGCGTTTTAAGAAGCATTAGAAAGCTATTGCTACGATACGTAGACATCTGTAAACGCTATTTCCTAGCGAGGAAATATCGCAGTCATATTCATTTGAAGTGTAGACGAGGAATACATGACACTTCGCAAATCATATTATATCTTACCATGAAACATAGAAATGAGATGCGATATCGCGTTTAAAGAAGCATTAGAACTCTATCGCTACGATACCTAGACATCTGCAGACGCTATTTCTTTGCATTGAAGTGTCGCAATTACATTCATTTGAAGTGTAGACGAGGAATACATAACACTTCGCACATGATATTATATCTTACCATGAAACATGGAAATGAGATGCGATATCGCGTTTAAAGAAGCATTAGAACTCTATCGCTACGATACCTAGACATCTGCAGACGCTATTTCTTTGCAAGGAAGTGTCGCATTTACATTCATTTGAAGTGTAGACGAGGAATACATAACTCTTCGCAAATCATATTATATCTTACCATGAAACATAGAAATGAGATGCGATATCGCGTTTTAAGAAGCATTAGAACTCTCTTGCTACGATAGGTAAACATCTGCAAACGCTATATCCTTGCAAGGAAGTGTTGCATTTACATTCATTTGAAGTGTAGACGAGGAATACATAACACTTCGCACATCATATTATATCTTACCATGAAACATGGAAATGAGATGCGATATCGCGTTTAAAGAAGCATTAGAACTCTATCGCTACGATACCTAGACATCTGCAGACGCTATTTCTTTGCATTGAAGTGTCGCAATTGCATTCATTTGAATTGTAGACGAGGAATACATAACACTTCGCAAATCATATTATATCTTACCATGAAACATAGAAATGAGATGCGATATCGCGTTTTAAGAAGCATTAGAACACTATCGCTACGATACCTAGACACCAGCAGAGGCTATTTACTAGCAAGGAAGTGTCGCATTTACATTCATTTGAAGTGTAGACGAGGAATACATAACACTTCGCAAATCATATTATATCTTGCCATGAAACATAGAAATGAGATGCGATATCGCCTCTTAAGAAGCATTAGAAACCTATTGCTACGATACGTAGACATCTGCAAACGCTATTTCCTAGCGAGGAAGTGTCGCATTCACATTCATTTGAAGTGTAGACGA
Source organism: Xylocopa sonorina (assembly GCF_050948175.1). Taxonomy (NCBI): domain Eukaryota; kingdom Metazoa; phylum Arthropoda; class Insecta; order Hymenoptera; family Apidae; genus Xylocopa; species Xylocopa sonorina. The sequence goes on from NW_027490440.1 coordinate 29,986, forward strand.
GGAATACATAACACTTCGCAAATCATATGATATCTTACCATGAAAGATAGAAATGAGATGCGATATCGCGTTTTAAGAATCATAAGAACTCTATTGCTACTATACTTAGACAACTGCAAACGCTATTTCCTTGCAAGCAAGTGTCGCATTTACATTCATTTGAGTCGCATACGAGGAATGCATAACACTTCGCAATGAATATTATATCTTATCATGAAGCATAGATACGAGATGCAATATCTCGTTTTCAGAAGCATTTGAACTCTATTGCTTCGATACGTAGACATCAGCAAACGCTATTTCCTTGCAAGGAAGTGTCGCATTTACATTCATTTGAAGTGTAGACGAGGAATACATAACACTTCGCAAATCATATTATATCTTACCATGAAACATAGAAATGAGATGCGATATCGCGTTTTAAGAAGCATTAGAACACTATCGCTACGATACCTAGACATCAGCAGACGCTATTTACTAGCAAGGAAGTGTCGCATTTACATTCATTTGAAGTGTAGACGAGGAATACATAACACTTCGCAAATCATATTATATCTTGCCATGAATCATAGAAATGAGATGCGATATCGCGTTTTAAGAAGCATTAGAACACTATTGCTACGATAGGTAGACATTTGCAAACGATATTTCCTGGCAGGGATGTGTCGCATTTACATTCACTTGAAGTGTAGAGGAGGAATACATAACACTTCGCACATCATATTACATCTTACCATGAAACATAGAAATGAGACGCGATATCGCGTTTTAAGAAGCATTAGAACTCTATTGCTACGATACCTAGACATCTGCAGACGCTATTTCCTAGCAAGGAAGTGTCGCATTTACATTCATTTGAAATGTAGAGGAGGAATACATAACACTTCGCAAATCATATTATATCTTACCATGAAACATAGAAATGAGATGCGATATCGCGTTTTAAGAAGCATTAGAACACTATCGATACGATACATAGACATCAGCAGACGCTATTTACTAGCAAGGAAGTGTCGCATTTACATTCATTTGAAGTGTAGACGAGGAATACATAACACTTCGCAAATCATATTATATTTTACCATGAATCATAGAAATGAGATGCGATATCGCGTTTTAAGAAGCATTAGAACACTATCGCTACGATACCTAGACATCAGCAGACGCTATTTACTAGGAAGGAAGTGTCGCATTTACATTCATTTGAAGTGTAGACGAGTAATACATAACACTTCGCAAATCATATTATATCTTGCCATGAAACATAGAATTGAGATGCGATATCGCGTCTTAAGAAGCATTAGAAATCTATTGCTACGATACGTAGACATCTGCAAACGCTATTTCCTAGCGAGGAAGTGTCGCATTCACATTCATTTGAAGTGTAGACGAGGAATACATAACACTTCGCAAATCATATGTTATGTTACCATGAAAGATAGAAATGAGATGCGATATCGCGTTTTAGGAATCATAAGAACTCTATTGCTACGATACGTAGACAACTGCAAACTCTATTTCCTCGTAAGGAAGTGTCGCATTTACATTCATTTGAGTCGCATACGAGGAATGCATAACACTTCGCAATGAATATTATATCTTATCATGAAACATAGATATGAGATGCAATATCTCGTTTTCAGAAGCATTTGAACTCTATTGCTTCGATACGTAGACATCAGCAAACGCTATTTCCTTGCAAGGAAGTGTCGCATTTACATTCATTTGAAGTGTAGACGAGGAATACATAACACTTCGCAAATCATGTTATATCTTACCATGACACATAGAAATGAGATGCGATATCGCGTTTTAAGAAGCATTAGAAATCTATTGCTACGATACGTAGACATCTGCAAACGCTATTTCTTTGTAAGGAAGTATCGCATTTGCATTCATTTGTAGTGTAGACGAGGAATACATAACACTTCGCAAATCATATTATATCTTACCATGAAACATAGAAATGAGATGCGATTTCGCGTTTTAAGAAGCATTAGAACCCTATTGCTACGATAGGTAGACATCTGCAAGCGCTATTTCCTTGCAAAGAAGTGTCGCATTTACATTCATTTGAAGTGTAGACGAGGAATACATAACTCTTCGCAAATCATATTATATCTTACCATGAAACATGGAAATGAGATGCGATATCGCGTTTAAAGAAGCATTAGAAAGCTATTGCTACGATACGTAGATATCTGCAAACGCTATTTCCTAGCGAGGAAGTGTCGCATTCACATTCATTTGAAGTGTAGACGAGGAATACATAACACTTCGCAAATCATGTTATATCTTACCATGACACATGGAAATGAGATGCGATATCGCGTTTTAAGAAGCATTAGAACACTATCGCTACGATACCTAGACATCAGCAGACGCTATTTACTAGCAAGGAAGTGTCGCATTTACATTCATTTGAAGTGTAGACGAGGAATACATAACACTTCGCAAATCATATTATATCTTGCCATGAATCATAGAAATGAGATGCGATATCGCGTTTTAAGAAGCATTAGAACACTATCGCTACGATACCTAGACATCAGCAGACGCTATTTACTAGCAAGGAAGTGTCGCATTTACATTCATTTGAAGTGTAGACGAGGAATACATAACACTTCGCAAATCATGTTATATCTTGCCATGAAACATAGAAATGAGATGCGATATCGCGTTTTAAGACGCATTAGAACACTATCGCTACGATACCTAGACATCAGCAGACGCTATTTACTAGCAAGGAAGTGTCGCATTTACATTCATTTGAAGTGTAGAAGAGGAACACATAACACTTCGCAAATCATATTATATCTTGCCATGAAACATAGAAATGAGATGCGATATCGCGTCTTAAGAAGCATTAGAAATCTATTGCTACGATACGTAGACATCTGCAAACGCTATTTCCTAGCGAGGAAGTGTCGCATTTACATTCATATGAAGTGTAGACGAGGAATACATAGCACTTCGCAAATCATATTATATCGTACCATGAAACATAGAAATGAGATGCTATATCGCGTTTTAAGAATCATAAGAACTCTATTGCTACGATACGTAGACATCTGCAAACGCTATATCTTTGCAAGGAAGTGTCGCATTTACATTCATTTGAAGTGTAGACGTGGAATACACACACTTCGCAAATCATATTATATATTACCATGAAACATAGAAGTGAGATGCGATATCGCGTTTTGAGAATCATAAGAACTCTATTGCTACGATATGTAGACATCTGCAAACGCTATTTCCTTGCAAGGATGTGTCGCATTTACATTCATTTGAAGTGTAGACGAGGAATATATAACACTTCGCAAATCATATTATATCTTACCATGAAACATAGAAATGAGATGCGATATCGCGTTTTAAGAAGCATTAGGAATCTATTGCTACGATACGTAGACATCTGCAAACGCTATTTCCTTGCTAGGAAGTGTCGCATTTACATTCATTTGAAGTGTAGACGAGGAGTACATAACACTTCGCAAATCATATTATATCTTACCATGAAACATAGAAATGAGATGCGATATCGCGTTTTAAGAATCATAAGAACTCCTTTGCTACGATACGTGGACATCTGCAAACGCTATTTCCTTGCAAGGAAGTGTCGGATTTACATTCATTTGAAGTGTAGACGAGGAATACATAGCACTTCGCAAATCATATTATATCTTACCATGAAACATAGAAATGAGATGCGATATCGCGATTTAAAAAGCATTAGAAATCTATTGCTACGATACGTAGACATCTTCAAACGCTATTTCCTAGCGAGGAAGTGTCGCATTCACATTCATTTGAAGTGTAGACGAGGAATACATAACACTTCGCAAATCATATTATATCTTACCATGAAACATAGAAATGAGATGCTATATCGCGTTTTAAGAATCATAAGAACACTACTGCTACGATACGTAGACATCTGCAAACGCTATTTCCTTGCAAGGATGTGTCGCATTTACATTCATTTGAAGTGTAGACGAGGAATACATAGCACTTCGCAAATCATATTATATCTTACCATGAAACATAGAAATGAGATGCGATATCGCGTTTTAAAAAGCATTAGAAATCTATTGCTACGATACGTAGACACCTTCAAACGCTATTTTCTAGCGAGGAAGTGTCGCATTCACATTCATTTGAAGCGTAGACGAGGAATACATAACACTTCGCAAATCATATTATATCTTACCATGAAACATAGAAGTGAGATGCGATATCGCGTTTTGAGAATCATAAGAACTCTATTGCTACGATATGTAGACATCTGCAAACGCTATTTCCTTGCAAGGATGTGTCGCATTTACATTCATTTGAAGTGTAGACGAGGAATATATAACACTTCGCAAATCATATTATATCTTACCATGAAACATAGAAATTAGATGCGATATCGCGTTTTAAGAAGCATTAGAAATCTATTGCTACGATACGTAGACATCTGCAAACGCTATTTCTTTGCAAGGAAGTGTCGCATTTACATTCATTTGAAGTGTAGACGTGGAATACACACACTTCGCAAATCATATTATATATTACCATGAAACATAGAAGTGAGATGCGATATCGCGTTTTGAGAATCATAAGAACTCTATTGCTACGATATGTAGACATCTGCAAACGCTATTTCCTTGCAAGGATGTGTCGCATTTACATTCATTTGAAGTGTAGACGAGGAATATATAACACTTCGCAAATCATATTATATCTTACCATGAAACATAGAAATGAGATGCGATATCGCGTTTTAAGAAGCATTAGGAATCTATTGCTACGATACGTAGACATCTGCAAACGCTACTTCCTTGCTAGGAAGTGTCGCATTTACATTCATTTGAAGTGTAGACGAGGAGTACATAACACTTCGCAAATCATATTATATCTTACCATGAAACATAGAAATGAGATGCGATATCGTGTTTTAAGAATCATAAGAACTCTATTGCTACGATACGTAGACATCTGCAAACGCTATTTCCTTGCAAGGAAGTGTCGCATTTACATTCATTTGAAGTGTAGACGAGGAATACATAACACTTCGCAAATCATATTATATCTTATCATGAAACATAGAATTGAGATCGATATCGCGTTTTAAGAATCATAAGAACTCCTTTGCTACGATACGTGGACATCTGCAAACGCTATTTCCTTGCAAGGAAGTGTCGGATTTACATTCATTTGAAGTGTAGACGAGGAATACATAGCACTTCGCAAATCATATTATATCTTACCATGAAACATAGAAATGAGATGCGATATCGCGATTTAAAAAGCATTAGAAATCTATTGCTACGATACGTAGACATCTTCAAACGCTATTTCCTAGCGAGGAAGTGTCGCATTCACATTCATTTGAAGTGTAGACGAGGAATACATAACACTTCGCAAATCATATTATATCTTACCATGAAACATAGAAATGAGATGCTATATCGCGTTTTAAGAATCATAAGAACACTACTGCTACGATACGTAGACATCTGCAAACGCTATTTCCTTGCAAGGATGTGTCGCATTTACATTCATTTGAAGTGTAGACGAGGAATACATAGCACTTCGCAAATCATATTATATCTTACCATGAAACATAGAAATGAGATGCGATATCGCGTTTTAAAAAGCATTAGAAATCTATTGCTACGATACGTAGACACCTTCAAACGCTATTTTCTAGCGAGGAAGTGTCGCATTCACATTCATTTGAAGCGTAGACGAGGAATACATAACACTTCGCAAATCATATTATATCTTACCATGAAACATAGAAGTGAGATGCGATATCGCGTTTTGAGAATCATAAGAACTCTATTGCTACGATATGTAGACATCTGCAAACGCTATTTCCTTGCAAGGATGTGTCGCATTTACATTCATTTGAAGTGTAGACGAGGAATATATAACACTTCGCAAATCATATTATATCTTACCATGAAACATAGAAATTAGATGCGATATCGCGTTTTAAGAAGCATTAGAAATCTATTGCTACGATACGTAGACATCTGCAAACGCTATTTCCTAGCGAGGAAGTGTCGCATTCACATTCATTTGAAGTGTAGACGAGGAATACATAACACTTCGCAAATCATATTATATCTTACCATGAAACATAGAAATGAGATGCTATATCGCGTTTTAAGAATCATAAGAACTCTATTGCTACGATACGTAGACATCTGCAAACGCTATTTCTTTGCAAGGAAGTGTCGCATTTACATTCATTTGAAGTGTAGACGTGGAATACACACACTTCGCAAATCATATTATATATTACCATGAAACATAGAAGTGAGATGCGATATCGCGTTTTGAGAATCATAAGAACTCTATTGCTACGATATGTAGACATCTGCAAACGCTATTTCCTTGCAAGGATGTGTCGCATTTACATTCATTTGAAGTGTAGACGAGGAATATATAACACTTCGCAAATCATATTATATCTTACCATGAAACATAGAAATGAGATGCGATATCGCGTTTTAAGAAGCATTAGAAATCTATTGCTACGATACGTAGACATCTGCAAACGCTATTTCCTTGCTAGGAAGTGTCGCATTTACATTCATTTGAAGTGTAGACGAAGAATACATAACACTTCGCAAATCATATTATATCTTACCTTGAAACATAGAAATGAGATGCGATATCGCGTTCTAATAAGCATTAGAACTCTACTGCTACGACAGGTAGACATCTGCAAACGCTATTTCCTTGCAAGGAAGTGTCGCATTTGCATTCATTTGAAGTGTAGACGAGGAATACGTAACACTTCGCAAATCATATTATATCTTACCATGAAACATAGAAATGAGATGCGATATCGCGTTTTAATAAGCATTAGAACTCTACTGCTACGATAGGTAGACATCTGCAAACGCTATTTCCTTGCAAGGAAGTGTCGCATTTACATTCATATGAAGTGTAGACGAGGAATACATAACACTTCGCAAATCATATTATATCTTACCATGAAACATGGAAATGAGATGCGATATCGCGTTTTAAGTAGCATTAGAACACTATTGCTACGATACGTAGACATCTGCAAACGCTATTTCCTTGCTAGGAAGTGTCGCATTTACATTCATTTGAAGTGTAGACGAAGAATACATAACACTTCGCAAATCATATTATATCTTACCATGAAACATAGAAATGAGATGCGATATCGCGATTTAAGAATCATAAGAACTCTATAGCTACGATACGCAGAAATCTGCAAACGCTATTTCCTAGCAAGGAAGTGTCGCATTTACATTCATTTGAAGTGTAAACGAGGAATACATAACACTTCGCAAATCATATTATATCTTACCATGAAACATAGAAATGAGATGCGATATCGCGTTTTAAGAAGCATTAGAAATCTATTGCTACGATACGTAGACATCTGCAAACGCTATTTCCTTGCAAGGAAGTGTCGCATTTACATTCATTTGAAGTGTAGACGAGGAATGCACAACACTTCGCAATGAATATTATATCTTATCATTAAACATAGATATGAGATGCAATATATCGTTTTAAGAAGCATTTGAAATCTATTGCTACGATACCTAGACATCTGCAGACGCTACTTCCTTCCAAGGAAGTGTCGCATTTACATTCATTTGAAGTGTAGACGAGGAGTACATAACACTTCGCAAATCATATTATATCTTACCATGAAACATAGAAATGAGATGCGATGTCGCGTTTTAAGAATCATAAGAACTCTATTGCTACGATACTTAGACATCTGCAAACGCTCTTTCCTTGCAAGGAAGTGTCGCATTAACATTCATATGAAGTGTACACTAGGAATACATAACACTTCGCAAATCATAATATATCTTACCATGAAACATGGAAATGAGATGCGATATCGCGTTTTAAGAAGCATTAGAACACTATTGCTAAGATACGTAGACATCTGCAAACGATATTTCCTTGCTAGGAAGTGTCGCATTTACATTCATTTGAAGTGTAGACGAAGAATACATAACACTTCGCAAATCATATTATATCTTACCATGAAACATAGAAATGAGATGCTATATCGCGTTCTAATAATCATTAGAACTCTACTGCTACGATAGGTAGACATCTGCAAACGCTATTTCCTTGCAAGGAAGTGTCGCATTTACATTCATTTGAAGTGTAGACGAGGAATACATAACACTACGCAAATCATATTATATCTTACCATGAAACATAGAAATGAAGCATTAGATCTCTATTGCTACGACACGTAGACATCTGCAAACGCTATTTCCTAGCGAGGAAGTGTCGCATTTACATTCATTTGAAGTGTAGACGAGGAATACATAACACTTCGCAAATCATATTATATCTTACCATGAAACATAGAAATGAGATGCGATCTCGCGTTTTAATAAGCATTAGAAATCTATTGCTACGATACCTAGACATCTGCAGACGCTATTTCCTAGCAAGGAAGTGTCGCATTTACATTCATTTGAAGTGTAGACGAGGTATACATGACACTTCGAAAATCATATTATATCTTACAATGAAACATAGAAATGAGATGCGATTTCGCGTTTTAAGAATCATAAGAACTCTATTGCTACGATACTTAGACATCTGCAAACGCTCTTTCCTTGCAAGGAAGTTTCGCATTTACATTCATTTGAAGTGTAGACGAGGAATACATAACACTTCGCAAATCATATTATATCTTACCATGAAACATAGAAGTGAGATGCGATATCGCGTTTTGAGAATCATAAGAACTCTATTGCTACGATACGTAGACATCTGCAAACGCTATTTCCTTGCAAGGATGTGTCGCATTTACATTCATTTGAAGTGTAGACGAGGAATATATAACACTTCGCAAATCATATTATATCTTACCATGAAACATAGAAATGAGATGTGATATCGCGTTTTAAGAAGCATTAGAAATCTATTGCTACGATACGTAGACATCTGCAAACGCTATTTCTTTGCAAGGAAGTGCCGCATTTACATTCATATGAAGTGTAGACGAGGAATACATAACACTTCGCAAATCATATTATATCTTACCATGAAACATAGATATGAGATGCGATATCGCGTTTTAAGAAGCACTTGAAATCTATTGCTACGATACGTAGACACCTGCAAACGCTATTTCTTTGCAAGGAAGTGTCGCATTTACATTCATTTGAAGTGTAGACGTGGAATACACACACTTCGCAAATCATATTATATCTTACCATGAAACATAGAAATGAGATGCGATTTCGCGTTTTAAGAATCATAAGAACTCTATTGCTACGATACTTAGACATATATAAACGCTCTTTCCTTGCAAGGAAGTGTCGCATTAACATTCATATGAAGTGTACACGAGGAATACATAACACTTCGCAAATCATAATATATCTTACCATGAAACATGGAAATGAGATGCGATATCGCGTTTTAAGAAGCATTAGAACACTATTGCTAAGATACGTAGACATCTGCAAACGATATTTCCTTGCTAGGAAGTGTCGCATTTACATTCATTTGAAGTGTAGACGAAGAATACATAACACTTCGCAAATCATATTATATCTTACCATGAAACATAGAAATGAGATGCGATATCGCGTTTTAAGAATCATAAGAACTCTATAGCTACGATACGCAGAAATCTGCAAACGCTATTTCCTAGCAAGGAAGGGTCGCATTTACATTCATTTGAAGTGTAAACGAAGAATACATAACACTTCGCAAATCATATTATATCTTACCATGAAACATAGAAATGAGATGCGATATCGCGTTTTAAGAAGCATTAGAAATCTATAGCTACGATACGTAGACATCTGCAAACGCTATTTCCTTGCAAGGAAGTGTCGCATTTACATTCATTTGAAGTGTAGACGAGGAATGCACAACACTTCGCAATGAATATTATATCTTATCATTAAACATATATATGAGATGCAATATATCGTTTTAAGAAGCATTTGAAATCTATTGCCACGATACCTAGACATCTGCAGACGCTACTTCCTTCCAAGGAAGTGTCGCATTTACATTCATTTGAAGTGTAGACGAGGAGTACATAACACTTCGCAAATCATATTATATCTTACCATGAAACATAGAAGTGAGATGCGATTTCGCGTTTTAAGAATCATAAGAACTCTATTGCTACGATACTTAGACATCTGCAAACGCTCTTTCCTTGCAAGGAAGTGTCGCATTAACATTCATGTGAAGTGTACACGAGGAATACATAACACTTCGCAAATCATAATATATCTTACCATGAAACATGGAAATGAGATGCGATATCGCGTTTTAAGAAGCATTAGAACACTATTGCTAAGATACGTAGACATCTGCAAACGATATTTCCTTGCTAGGAAGTGTCGCATTTACATTCATTTGAAGTGTAGACGGAGAATACATAACACTACGCAAATCATATTATATCTTACCATGAAACATAGAAATGAAGCATTAGATCTCTATTGCTACGAAACGTAGACATCTGCAAACGCTATTTCCTAGCGAGGAAGTGTCGCATTTACATTCATTTGAAGTGTAGACGAGGAATACATAACACTTCGCAAATCATATTATATCTTAGAGTGAAACATAGAAATGAGATGCGATATCGCGTTTTAATAAGCATTAGAACTCTATTGCTACGATACCTAGACATCTGCAGACGCTATTTCCTAGCAAGGAAGTGTCGCATTTACATTCATTTGAAGTGTAGACGAGGAATACATAGCACTTCGCAAATCATATTATATCTTACCATGAAACATAGAAATGAGATGCGATATCGCGTTTTAAAAAGCATTAGAAATCTATTGCTACGATACGTAGACACCTTCAAACGCTATTTTCTAGCGAGGAAGTGTCGCATTCACATTCATTTGAAGCGTAGACGAGGAATACATAACACTTCGCAAATCATATTATATCTTACCATGAAACATAGAAGTGAGATGCGATATCGCGTTTTGAGAATCATAAGAACTCTATTGCTACGATATGTAGACATCTGCAAACGCTATTTCCTTGCAAGGATGTGTCGCATTTACATTCATTTGAAGTGTAGACGAGGAATATATAACACTTCGCAAATCATATTATATCTTACCATGAAACATAGAAATTAGATGCGATATCGCGTTTTAAGAAGCATTAGAAATCTATTGCTACGATACGTAGACATCTGCAAACGCTATTTCCTAGCGAGGAAGTGTCGCATTCACATTCATTTGAAGTGTAGACGAGGAATACATAACACTTCGCAAATCATATTATATCTTACCATGAAACATAGAAATGAGATGCTATATCGCGTTTTAAGAATCATAAGAACTCTATTGCTACGATACGTAGACATCTGCAAACCCTATTTCTTTGCAAGGAAGTGTCGCATTTACATTCATTTGAAGTGTAGACGTGGAATACACACACTTCGCAAATCATATTATATATTACCATGAAACATAGAAGTGAGATGCGATATCGCGTTTTGAGAATCATAAGAACTCTATTGCTACGATATGTAGACATCTGCAAACGCTATTTCCTTGCAAGGATGTGTCGCATTTACATTCATTTGAAGTGTAGACGAGGAATATATAACACTTCGCAAATCATATTATATCTTACCATGAAACATAGAAATGAGATGCGATATCGCGTTTTAAGAAGCATTAGAAATCTATTGCTACGATACGTAGACATCTGCAAACGCTATTTCCTTGCTAGGAAGTGTCGCATTTACATTCATTTGAAGTGTAGACGAAGAATACATAACACTTCGCAAATCATATTATATCTTACCTTGAAACATAGAAATGAGATGCGATATCGCGTTCTAATAAGCATTAGAACTCTACTGCTACGACAGGTAGACATCTGCAAACGCTATTTCCTTGCAAGGAAGTGTCGCATTTGCATTCATTTGAAGTGTAGACGAGGAATACGTAACACTTCGCAAATCATATTATATCTTACCATGAAACATAGAAATGAGATGCGATATCGCGTTTTAATAAGCATTAGAACTCTACTGCTACGATAGGTAGACATCTGCAAACGCTATTTCCTTGCAAGGAAGTGTCGCATTTACATTCATATGAAGTGTAGACGAGGAATACATAACACTTCGCAAATCATATTATATCTTACCATGAAACATGGAAATGAGATGCGATATCGCGTTTTAAGTAGCATTAGAACTCTATAGCTACGATACGCAGAAATCTGCAAACGCTATTTCCTAGCAAGGAAGGGTCGCATTTACATTCATTTGAAGTGTAAACGAGGAATACATAACACTTCGCAAATCATATTATATCTTACCATGAAACATAGAAATGAGATGCGATATCGCGTTTTAAGAAGCATTAGAAATCTATTGCTACGATACGTAGACATCTGCAAACGCTATTTCCTTGCAAGGAAGTGTCGCATTTACATTCATTTGAAGTGTAGACGAGGAATGCACAACACTTCGCAATGAATATTATATCTTATCATTAAACATAGATATGAGATGCAATATATCGTTTTAAGAAGCATTTGAAATCTATTGCTACGATACCTAGACATCTGCAGACGCTACTTCCTTCCAAGGAAGTGTCGCATTTACATTCATTTGAAGTGTAGACGAGGAGTACATAACACTTCGCAAATCATATTATATCTTACCATGAAACATAGAAATGAGATGCGATGCCGCGTTTTAAGAATCATAAGAACTCTATTGCTACGATACTTAGACATCTGCAAACGCTCTTTCCTTGCAAGGAAGTGTCGCATTAACATTCATATGAAGTGTACACGAGGAATACATAACACTTCGCAAATCATAATATATCTTACCATGAAACATGGAAATGAGATGCGATATCGCGTTTTAAGAAGCATTAGAACACTATTGCTAAGATACGTAGACATCTGCAAACGATATTTCCTTGCTAGGAAGTGTCGCATTTACATTCATTTGAAGTGTAGACGAAGAATACATAACACTTCGCAAATCATATTATATCTTACCATGAAACATAGAAATGAGATGCTATATCGCGTTCTAATAATCATTAGAACTCTACTGCTACGATAGGTAGACATCTGCAAACGCTATTTCCTTGCAAGGAAGTGTCGCATTTACATTCATTTGAAGTGTAGACGAGGAATACATAACACTACGCAAATCATATTATATCTTACCATGAAACATAGAAATGAAGCATTAGATCTCTATTGCTACGACACATAGACATCTGCAAACGCTATTTCCTAGCGAGGAAGTGTCGCATTTACATTCATTTGAAGTGTAGACGAGGAATACATAACACTTCGCAAATCATATTATATCTTACCATGAAACATAGAAATGAGATGCGATCTCGCGTTTTAATAAGCATTAGAAATCTACTGCTACGATACCTAGACATCTGCAGACGCTATTTCCTAGCAAGGAAGTGTCGCATTTACATTCATTTGAAGTGTAGACGAGGTATACATGACACTTCGAAAATCATATTATATCTTACAATGAAACATAGAAATGAGATGCGATTTCGCGTTTTAAGAATCATAAGAACTCTATTGCTACGATACTTAGACATCTGCAAACGCTCTTTCCTTGCAAGGAAGTTTCGCATTTACATTCATTTGAAGTGTAGACGAGGAATACATAACACTTCGCAAATCATATTATATCTTACCATGAAACATAGAAGTGAGATGCGATATCGCGTTTTGAGAATCATAAGAACTCTATTGCTACGATACGTAGACATCTGCAAACGCTATTTCCTTGCAAGGATGTGTCGCATTTACATTCATTTGAAGTGTAGACGAGGAATATATAACACTTCGCAAATCATATTATATCTTACCATGAAACATAGAAATGAGATGTGATATCGCGTTTTAAGAAGCATTAGAAATCTATTGCTACGATACGTAGACATCTGCAAACGCTATTTCTTTGCAAGGAAGTGCCGCATTTACATTCATATGAAGTGTAGACGAGGAATACATAACACTTCGCAAATCATATTATATCTTACCATGAAACATAGATATGAGATGCGATATCGCGTTTTAAGAAGCACTTGAAATCTATTGCTACGATACGTAGACATCTGCAAACGCTATTTCTTTGCAAGGAAGTGTCGCATTTACATTCATTTGAAGTGTAGACGTGGAATACACACACTTCGCAAATCATATTATATCTTACCATGAAACATAGAAATGAGATGCGATTTCGCGTTTTAAGAATCATAAGAACTCTATTGCTACGATACTTAGACATCTATAAACGCTCTTTCCTTGCAAGGAAGTGTCGCATTAACATTCATATGAAGTGTACACGAGGAATACATAACACTTCGCAAATCATAATATATCTTACCATGAAACATGGAAATGAGATGCGATATCGCGTTTTAAGAAGCATTAGAACACTATTGCTAAGATACGTAGACATCTGCAAACGATATTTCCTTGCTAGGAAGTGTCGCATTTACATTCATTTGAAGTGTAGACGAAGAATACATAACACTTCGCAAATCATATTATATCTTACCATGAAACATAGAAATGAGATGCGATATCGCATTCTAATAATCATTAGAACTCTACTGCTACGATAGGTAGACATCTGCAAACGATATTTCCTTGCTAGGAAGTGTCGCATTTACATTCATTTGAAGTGTAGACGGAGAATACATAACACTACGCAAATCATATTATATCTTACCATGAAACATAGAAATGAAGCATTAGATCTCTATTGCTACGAAACGTAGACATCTGCAAACGCTATTTCCTAGCGAGGAAGTGTCGCATTTACATTCATTTGAAGTGTAGACGAGGAATACATAACACTTCGCAAATCATATTATATCTTAGAGTGAAACATAGAAATGAGATGCGATATCGCGTTTTAATAAGCATTAGAACTCTATTGCTACGATACCTAGACATCTGCAGACGCTATTTCCTAGCAAGGAAGTGTCGCATTTACATTCATTTGAAGTGTAAACGAGGAATACATAACACTTCGCAAATCATATTATATCTTACCATGAAACATAGAAATGAGATGCGATGTCGCGTTTTAAGAATCATAAGAACTCTATTGCTACGATACTTAGACATCTGCAAACGCTCTTTCCTTGCAAGGAAGTGTCGCATTAACATTCATATGAAGTGTACACGAGGAATACATAACACTTCGCAAATCATAATATATCTTACCATGAAACATGGAAATGAGATGCGATATCGCGTTTTAAGAAGCATTAGAACACTATTGCTAAGATACGTAGACATCTGCAAACGATATTTCCTTGCTAGGAAGTGTCGCATTTACATTCATTTGAAGTGTAGACGAAGAATACATAACACTTCGCAAATCATATTATATCTTACCATGAAACATAGAAATGAGATGCGATATCGCGTTCTAATAATCATTAGAACTCTACTGCTACGATAGGTAGACATCTGCAAACGCTATTTCCTTGCAAGGAAGTGTCGCATTTACATTCATATGAAGTGTAGACGAGGAATACATAACACTTCGCAAATCATATTATATCTTACCATGAAACATAGAAATGAAGCATTAGATCTCTATTGCTACGACACGTAGACATCTGCAAACGCTATTTCCTAGCGAGGAAGTGTCGCATTTACATTCATTTGAAGTGTAGACGAGGAATACATAACACTTCGCAAATCATATTATATCTTACCATGAAACATAGAAATGAGATGCGATATCGCGTTTTAATAAGCATTAGAACTCTATTGCTACGATACCTAGACATCTGCAGACGCTATTTCCTAGCAAGGAAGTGTCGCATTTACATTCATTTGAAGTGTAGACGAGGTATACATGACACTTCGAAAATCATATTATATCTTACAATGAAACATAGAAATGAGATGCGATTTCGCGTTTTAAGAATCATAAGAACTCTATTGCTACGATACTTAGACATCTGCACACGCTCTTTCCTTGCAAGTAAGTGTCGCATTAACATTCATATGAAGTGTAGACGAGGAATACATAACACTTCGCAAATCATATTATATCTTACCATGAAACATGGAAATGAGATGCGATATCGCGTTTTAAAAAGCATTAGAACACTATTGCTACGACACGTAGACATCTGCAAACGCTATTTCCTTGCTAGGAAGTGTCGCATTTACATTCATTTGAAGTGTATACGAAGAATACATAACACTACGCAAGTCATATTATATCTTACCATGAAACATAGAAATGAGATGCGATATCGCATTTTAAGAATCATAGGAACTCTATCGCTACGATACCTAGACATCTGCAGACGCTATTTCCTTGCGAGGATGTGTCGCATTTACATTCATTTGAAGTGTAGACGAGGAATACATAACACTTCGCAAATCATATTATATCTTACCATGAAGCATAGAAATGAAATGCGATATCGCGTTTTAAGAAGCATTAGAACTCTATTGCTACTATAGGTAGACATCTGCAATCGCAATTTTCTTGCAAGGAAGTGTCGCATTTACATTCATTTGAAGTGTAGACGAGGAATACATAACACTACGCAAATCATATTATATCTTACCATGAAACATAGAAATGAAGCATTAGAACTCTATTGCTACTATACGTAGACATCCGCAAACGCTATTTCCTAGCGAGGAAGTGTCGCATTTACATTAATTTGAAGCGTAGACGAGGAATACATAACACTTCGCAAATCATATTATATCTTACCATGAAACATAGAAATGAGATGCGATATCGCGTTTTAAGAATCATAAGAAATCTAAAGCTACGATACGTAGCCATCTGCAAACGCTATTTCCTTGCAATGTAGTGTCGCATTTACATTCATTTGAATCGTAGACGAGGAATGCATAACACTTCGCAATGAATATTATATCTTATCATTAAACATAGATATGAGATGCAATATATCGTTTTAAGAAGCATTTGAACTCTATTGCTACGATACCTAGACATCTGCAGACGCTATTTCCTAGCAATGAAGTGTCGCATTTACATTCATTTGAAGCGTAGACGAGGAGTACATAACACTTCGCAAATCATATTATATCTTACCATGAAACATAGAAATGAGTTGCGATATCGCGTTATAAGGAGCATTAGAACACTACTGCTACGATACTTAGACATCTGCAGACGTTATTTCCTAGCAAGGAAGTGTCGCATTTACATTCATTTGAAGTGTTGACGAGGTATACATGACACATCGAAAATCATATTATATCTTACAATGAAACATAGAAATGAGATGCCATATCGCGTTTTAAGAAGCATTAGAAATCTATTGCTACGATACGTAGACTTCTGCAAACGCTATTTCCTTGCAAGGAAGAGTCGCATTCACATTCATTTGAAGTGTAGACGAGGAATACATAACACTTCGCAAATCATATATATCTTACCATGAAACATAGAATTGAGATGCGATATCGCGTTCTAAGAATCATAAGAACTCCATTGCTACGATACGTAGACATCTGCAAACGCTATTTCCTTGCAAGGAAGCGTCGCATTTACATTCATTTGAAGTGTAGGCGAGGAATACATAACACTCCTCAAATTATATAATATCTTTCCATGAAACATAGAAATGAGATGCGATATCGCGTTATAATTAGTATTAGAACTCTACTGCTACGATAGCTAGACATCTGCAAACGCTATTTCCTTGCAAGAAAGTGTCGCATTTACATTCATTTGAAGTGTAGACGAGGAATACGTCACACTTCGCAAATCATATTATATCTTACCATGAAACATAGAAATGAGATGCGGTATCGCGTTTTAAGAAGCATTAGAACTCTATCGCTACGATACCTAGACATCTGCAGACGCTACTTCCTTTCAAGGAAGTGTCGCATTTACATTCATTTGAAGTGTAGACGTGGAGTACATAACACTTCGCAAATCATATTATATCTTACCATGAAACATAGAAATGAGATGCGATTTCGCGTTTTAAGAACCATAAGAACTCTATTGCTACGATACTTAGACATCTGCAAGCGCTCTTTCCTTGCAAGTAAGTGTCGCATTAACATTCATATGAAGTGTAGACGAGGAATACATAACACTTCGCAAATCATATTATATCTTACCATGAAGCATGGAAATGGGATGCGATATCGCGTTTTAAGAAGCATTAGAACACTATTGCTACGATACGTAGACATCTGCAAACGCTATTTCCTTGCTAGAAAGTGTCGCATTTACATTCATTTGAAGTGTATACGAAGAATACATAACACTTCGCAAGTCATATTATATCTTACCATGAAACATAGAAATGAGATGCGATATCGCGTTTTAAGAATCATAAGAACTCTATCGCTACGATACCTAGACATCTGCAGACGCAATTTCCTTGCAAGGATGTGTCGCATTTACATTCATTTGAAGTGTAGACGAGGAATGCATAACACTTCGCACATCATATTATATCTTACCATGAAACATAGAATTGAGATCGATATCGCGTTTTAAGAAGCATTAGAACACTATTGCTACGATACGTAGACATCTGCAAACGCTATTTCCTTGCTAGAAAGTGTCGCATTTACATTCATTTGAAGTGTATACGAAGAATACATAACACTTCGCAAGTCATATTATATCTTACCATGAAACATAGAAATGAGATGCGATATCGCGTTTTAAGAATTATAAGAACTCTATCGCTACGATACCTAGACATCTGCAGACGCTATTTCCTTGCAAGGATGTGTCGCATTTACATTCATTTGAAGTGTAGACGAGGAATACATAACACTTCGCACATCATATTATATCTTACCATGAAACATAGAATTGAGATCGATATCGCGTTTTAAGAATCATAAGAACTCCTTTCCTACGGTACGTAGACATCTGCAAACGGTATTTCCTTGCAAGGAAGTGTCGCATTTACATTCATTTGAATCGTAGACGAGGAATGCATAACACTTCGCAATGAATATTATATCTTACCATGAAGCATAGAAATGAAATGCGATATCGCGTTTTAAGAAGCATTAGAACTCTATTGCTACTATAGGTAGACATCTGCAAACGCAATTTTCTTGCAAGGAAGTGTCGCATTTACATTCATTTGAAGTGTAGCCGAGGAATACATAACACTACGCAAATCATATTATATCTTACCATGAAACATAGAAATGAAGCATTAGAACACTATTGCTACTATACGTAGACATCCGCAAACGCTATTTCCTAGCGAGGAAGTGTCGCATTTACATTAATTTGAAGCGTAGACGAGGAATACATAACACTTCGCAAATCATATTATATCTTACCATGAAACATAGAAATGAGATGCGATATCGCGTTTTAAGAATCATAAGAAATCTAATGCTACGATACGTAGCCATCTGCAAACGCTATTTCCTTGCAATGTAGTGTCGCATTTACATTCATTTGAATCGTAGACGAGGAATGCATAACACTTCGCAATGAATATTATATCTTATCATTAAACATAGATGCAATATATCGTTTTTAAAGAGGCATTTGAACTCTATTGCTACGATACCTAGACATCTGCAGACGCTATTTCCTAGCAATGAAGTGTCGCATTTACATTCATTTGAAGTATAGACGAGGAGTACATAACACTTCGCAAATCATATTATATCTTACCATGAAACATAGAAATGAGATGCGATATCGCCTTTTAAGAATCACAAGAACCCTATTGCTACGATACGTAGACATCTGCAAACGCAATTTCCTTGCAAGAAAGTGTCGCATTTACATTCATTTGAATCGTATACTAGGAATGCATAACACTTCGCAATGAATATTATATCTTATCATTAAACATAGATATGAGATGCAATATATCGTTTTAAGAAGCATTTGAACTCTATTGCTACGATACCTAGACATCTGCGGACGCTATTTCCTAGCAATGAAGTGTTGCATTTACATTCATTTGAAGTGTAGACGAGGAATACATAACACTTCGCAAATCATATTATATCTTACCATGAAACATAGAAATGAGTTGCGATATCGCGTTATAAGGAGCATTAGAACACTATTGCTACGATACTTAGACATCTGCAGACGTTATTTCCTAGCAAGGAAGTGTCGCATTTACATTCATTTGAAGTGTTGACGAGGTATACATGGACACATCGAAAATCATATTATATCTTACAATGAAACATAGAAATGAGATGCCATATCGCGTTTTAAGAAGCATTAGAAATCTATTGCTACGATACGTAGACTTCTGCAAACGCTATTTCCTTGCAAGGAAGAGTCGCATTCACATTCATTTGAAGTGTAGACGAGGAATACGTCACACTTCGCAAATCATATTATATCTTACCATGAAACATAGAAATGAGATGCGATATCGCGTTTTAAGAAGCATTAGAACTCTATCGCTACGATACCTAGACATCTGCAGGACGCTACTTCCTTTCAAGGAAGTGTCGCATTTACATTCATTTGAAGTGTAGACGAGGAGTACATAACACTTCGCAAATCATATTATATCTTACCATGAAACATAGAATTGAGATCGATATCGCGTTTTAAGAATCATAAGAACTGCTTTCCTACGGTACGTAGACATCTGCAAACGCTATTTCCTTGCAAGGAAGTGTCCGCATTTACATTCATTTGAAGCGTGGACGAGGAATACATAACACATCGCAAATCATATTATATCTTACCATGAAGCATAGAAATGAGATGCGATATCGCCTTTTAAGAAGCATTAGAACTCTATTGCTACTATAGGTAGACATCTGCAAACGCAATTTCCTTGCAAGGAAGTGTCGCATTTACATTCATTTGAAGTGTAGACGAGGAATACATAACACTTCGCAAATCATATTATATCTTACCATGAAACATAGAAATGAAGCATTAGAACTCTATTGCTACGATACGTAGACATCCGCAAACGCTATTTCCTAGCGAGGAAGTGTCGCATTTACATTAATTTGAAGCGTAGACGAGGAATACATAACACTTCGCAAATCATATTATATCTTACCATGAAACATAGAAATGAGATGCGATATCGCGTTTTAAGGATCATAAGAACTCTATTGCTACGATTCGTAGACATCTGCAAACGCTATTTCTTTGCAAGGAAGTGTCGCATTTACATTCATTTGAAGTGTAGACGAGGAATACATAACACTTCACAAATCATATTATATCTTACCATGAAATATAGAAATGAGGTGCGATATCGCGTTTTAAGAAGCATTAGAACTCTATCGCTACGATACCTAGACATGTGCAGACGCTATTTCCTAGCAAGGAAGTGTCGCATTTACATTCATTTGAAGTGTAGACGAGGAATACATAACACTTCGCAAATCATATTATATCTTACCATGAAACATAGAAAATGAGATAAGATATTGTGTTTTGAGAAGCATTAGAACCCTATCGCCACGATACCTAGACATCTGCAGACGCTATTTCCTTTCAAGGAAGTGTCGCATTTACATTCATTTGAAGTGTAGACGAGGAGTACATAACACTTCGCAAATCATATTATATCTTACCATGAAACATAGAAATGAGATGCGACATCGCGTTTTAAGAATCATAAGAACTCTATTGCTACGATACGTAGACATCTGCAAACGCTATTTCTTTGCAAGGAAGTGTCGCATTTACTTTCATTTGAAGTGTAGACGAGGAATACATAACACTTCGCAAATCATATTATATCTTACCATGAAACATAGAAATGAGGTGCGATATCGCGTTTTGAGAAGCATTAGAACTCTATCGCTACGATACCTAGACATCTGCAGACGCTATTTCCTAGCAAGGAAGTGTCGCATTTACATTCATTTGAAGTGTAGACGAGGAATACATAACACTTCGCAAAATCATATTATATCTTACCACGAAACATAGAAATGAGATGCGATATCGCGTTTTAAGAAGCATTAGAACCCTATTGCTGCGATACCTGGAAATCTGCAAACGCTATTTCCTTGCAAGGAAGTGACGCATTTTACATTCATTTGAATCGTAGACGAGGAATGCATAACACTTCGCAATTAATATTATATCTCATCATGGAACATAGAATTGAGATGCGATATCGCGTTTTAAGAATCATAAGAACTCCATTGCTACGATACGTAGACATCTGCAAACGCTATTTCCTTGCAAGGAAGGGTCGCATTTACATTCACTTGAAGTGTAGGCGAGGAATACATAACACTCCTCAAATTATATAATATCTTTCCATGAAACATAGAAATGAGATGCGATATCGCGTTTTAAGAATCATAAGAACTCTATTGCTTACGATTCGTAGACATCTGCAAACGCTATTTCCTTGCAAGGAAGTGTCGCATTTACATTCATTTGAAGTGTAGACGAGGAATACATAACACTTCGCAAATCATATTATAGCTTACCATGAAACATAGAAATGAAATGCGATATCGCGTTTTAATAAGCATTAGAACTCTACTGCTACGATAGGTAGACATCTGCAAACGCTATTTCCTTGCAAGGGAAGTGTCGCATTTACATTCATTTGAAGTGTATACGAAGAATACATAACACTTCGCAAGTCATATTATATCTTACCATGAAACATAGAATTGAGATCGATATCGCGTTTTAAGTATCATAAGAACTCCTTTCCTACGGTACGTAGACATCTGCAAACGGTATTTCCTTGCAAGGAAGTGTCGCATTTACATTCACTTGAATCGTAGACGAGGAATGCATAACACTTCGCAATGAATATTATATCTTACCATGAAGCATAGAAATGAAATGCGATATCGCGTTTTAAGAAGCATTAGAACTCTATTGCTACTATAGGTAGACATCTGCAAACGCAATTTTCTTGCAAGGAAGTGTCGCATTTACATTCATTTGAAGTGTAGACGAGGAATACATAACACTACGCAAATCATATTATATCTTACCATGAAACATAGAAATGAAGCATTAGAACACTATTGCTACTATACGTAGACATCCGCAAACGCTATTTCCTAGCGAGGAAGTGTCGCATTTACATTAATTTGAAGCGTAGACGAGGAATACATAACACTTCGCAAATCATATTATATCTTACCATGAAACATAGAAAATGAGATGCGATATCGCGTTTTAAGAATCATAAGAAATCTAATGCTACGATACGTAGCCATCTGCAAACGCTATTTCCTTGCAATGTAGTGTCGCATTTACATTCATTTGAATCGTAGACGAGGAATGCATAACACTTCGCAATGAATATTATATCTTATCATTAAACACAGATATGAGATGCAATATATCGTTTTAAGAGGCATTTGAACTCTATTGCTACGATACCTAGACATCTGCAGACGCTATTTCCTAGCAATGAAGTGTCGCATTTACATTCATTTGAAGTATAGACGAGGAGTACATAACACTTCGCAAATCATATTATATCTTACCATGAAACATAGAAATGAGATGCGATATCGCCTTTTAAAAATCACAAGAACCCTATTGCTACGATACGTAGACATCTGCAAACGCAATTTCCTTGCAAGAAAGTGTCGCATTTACATTCATTTGAATCGTATACTAGGAATGCATAACACTTCGCAATGAATATTATATCTTATCATTAAACATAGATATGAGATGCAATATATCGTTTTAAGAAGCATTTGAACTCTATTGCTACGATACCTAGACATCTGCGGACGCTATTTCCTAGCAATGAAGTGTTGCATTTACATTCATTTGAAGTGTAGACGAGGAATACATAACACTTCGCAAATCATATTATATCTTACCATGAAACATAGAAATGAGTTGCGATATCGCGTTATAAGGAGCATTAGAACACTATTGCTACGATACTTAGACATCTGCAGACGTTATTTCCTAGCAAGGAAGTGTCGCATTTACATTCATTTGAAGTGTTGACGAGGTATACATGACACATCGAAAATCATATTATATCTTACAATGAAACATAGAAATGAGATGCCATATCGCGTTTTAAGAAGCATTAGAAATCTATTGCTACGATACGTAGACTTCTGCAAACGCTATTTCCTTGCAAGGAAGAGTCGCATTCACATTCATTTGAAGTGTAGACGAGGAATACGTCACACTTCGCAAATCATATTATATCTTACCATGAAACATAGAAATGAGATGCGATATCGCGTTTTAAGAAGCATTAGAACTCTATCGCTACGATACCTAGACATCTGCAGACGCTACTTCCTTTCAAGGAAGTGTCGCATTTACATTCATTTGAAGTGTAGACGAGGAGTACATAACACTTCGCAAATCATATTATATCTTACCATGAAACATAGAATTGAGATCGATATCGCGTTTTAAGAATCATAAGAACTGCTTTCCTACGGTACGTAGACATCTGCAAACGCTATTTCCTTGCAAGGAAGTGTCGCATTTACATTCATTTGAAGCGTGGACGAGGAATACATAACACTTCGCAAATCATATTATATCTTACCATGAAACATAGAAATGAGGTGCGATATCGCGTTTTAAGAAGCATTAGAACTCTATCGCTACGATACCTAGATATCTGCAGACGCTATTTCCTAGCAAGGAAGTGTCGCATTTACATTCATTTGAAGTGTAGACGAGGAATACATAACACTTCGCAAATCATATTATATCTTACCACGAAACATAGAAATGAGATGCGATATCGCGTTTTAAGAAGCATTAGAACCCTATTGCTGCGATACCTGGAAATCTGCAAACGCTATTTCCTTGCAAGGAAGTGACGCATTTACATTCATTTGAATCGTAGACGAGGAATGCATAACACTTCGCAATTAATATTATATCTCATCATGGAACATAGAATTGAGATGCGATATCGCGTTTTAAGAATCATAAGAACTCCATTGCTACGATACGTAGACATCTGCAAACGCTATTTCCTTGCAAGGAAGGGTCGCATTTACATTCACTTGAAGTGTAGGCGAGGAATACATAACACTCCTCAAATTATATAATATCTTTCCATGAAACATAGAAATGAGATGCGATATCGCGTTTTAACAATCATAAGAACTCTATTGCTACGATTCGTAGACATCTGCAAACGCTATTTCCTTGCAAGGAAGTGTCGCATTTACATTCATTTGAAGTGTAGACGAGGAATACATAACACTTCGCAAATCATATTATAGCTTACCATGAAACATAGAAATGAAATGCGATATCGCGTTTTAATAAGCATTAGAACTCTACTGCTACGATAGGTAGATATCTGCAAACGCTATTTCCTTGCAAGGAAGTGTCGCATTTACATTCATTTGAAGTGTAGACGAGGAATACATCACACTTCGCAAATCATATTATATCTTACCATGAAACATAGAAATGAGATGCGATATTGTGCTTTGAAAAGCATTAGAACCCTATCGCTACGATACCTAGACATCTGCAGATGCTATTTCCATTCAAGGAAGTGTCGCATTTACATTCATTTGAAGTGTAGACGAGGAGTACATAACACTTCGCAAATCATATTGTATCTTACCATGAAACATGGAAATGAGATGCGATATCGCGTTTTAAGAAGCATTAGAACACTATTGCTACGATACGTAGACATCTGCAGACGCTATTTCCTTGCAAGGAAGTGTCGCATTTACATTCATTTGAAGAGTAGACGAGGAGTACATAACACTTCGCAAATCATATTATATCTTACCATGAAACATGGAAATGAGATGCGATATCGCGTATTAAGAAGCATTAGAACACTATTGCTACGATACGTAGACATCTGCAAACGCTATTTCCTTGTTAGGAAGTGTCGCATTTACATTCATTTGAAGTGTATACGAAGAATACATAGCACTTCGCAAGTCATATTATATCTTACCATGAAACATAGAAATGAGGTGCGATATCGCGTTTTAAGAAGCATTAGAACTCTATCGCTACGATACCTAGACATGTGCAGACGCTATTTCCTAGCATGGAAGTGTCGCATTTACATTCATTTGAAGTGTAGACGAGGAATACATAACACTTCGCAAATCATATTATATCTTACCATGAAACATAGAAATGAGATAAGATATTGTGTTTTGAGAAGCATTAGAACCCTATCGCTAAGATACCTAGATATCTGCAGACGCTATTTCCTTTCAAGGAAGTGTCGCATTTACATTCATTTGAAGTGTAGACGAGGAGTACATAACACTTCGCAAATCATATTATATCTTACCATGAAACATAGAAATGAGATGCGACATCGCGTTTTAAGAATCATAAGAACTCTATTGCTACGATTCGTAGACATCTGCAATCGCTATTTCTTTGCAAGGAAGTGTCGCATTTACATTCATTTGAAGTGTAGACGAGGAATACATAACACTTCGCAAATCATATTATATCTTACCATGAAACATAGAAATGAGGTGCTATATCGCGTTTTAAGAAGCATTAGAACTCTATCGCTACGATACCTAGATATCTGCAGACGCTATTTCCTAGCAAGGAAGTGTCGCATTTACATTCATTTGAAGTGTAGACGAGGAATACATAACACTTCGCAATTCATATTATATCTTACCACGAAACATAGAAATGAGATGCGATATCGCGTTTTAAGAAGCATTAGAATCCTATTGCTGCGAAACCTGGAAATCTGCAAACGCTATTTCCTTGCAAGGAAGTGACGCATTTACATTCATTTGAATCGTATACGAGGAATGCATAACACTTCGCAATGAATATTATTTCTTATCATGAAACATAGATATGAGATGCAATATCTCGCTTTAAGAAGCATTTGAACTCTATTGCTACGATACCTAGACATCTGCAGACGCTATTTCCTAGCTAGGAAGTGTCGCATTTACATTAATTTGAAGTGTAGACGAGGAATACGTGACACTTCGCAAATCATATTATATCTTACCATGAAAGATAGAAATGAGATGCGGTATCGCGTTTTAACAAGCATTAGAAATCTATTGCTACGATACGTAGACATCTGCAAACGCTATTTCTTTCCAAGGAAGTGTCGCATTTACATTCATTTGAAGTGTAGACGAGGAATACATAACACTTCGCAAATCATATTATATCTTACCATGAAACATAGAAATGAAATGCGATATCGCGTTTTAATAAGCATTAGAACTCTACTGCTACGATAGGTAGACATCTGCAAACGCTATTTCCTTGCAAGGAAGTGTCGCATTTACATTCATTTGAAGTGTAGACGAGGAATACATCACACTTCGCAAATCATATTATATCTTACCATGAAACATAGAAATGAGATGCGATATTGTGCTTTGAAAAGCATTAGAACCCTATCGCTACGATACCTAGACATCTGCAGATGCTATTTCCATTCAAGGAAGTGTCGCATTTACATTCATTTGAGGTGTAGACGAGGAATACATAACACTTCGCGATTCATATTATATCTTACCACGAAACATAGAAATGAGATGCGATATCGCGTTTTAAGAAGCATTAGAATCCTATTGCTGCGAAACCTGGAAATCTGCAAACGCTATTTCCTTGCAAGGAAGTGACGCATTTACATTCATTTGAATCGTATACGAGGAATGCATAACACTTCGCAATGAATATTATTTCTTATCATGAAACATAGATATGAGATGCAATATCTCGCTTTAAGAAGCATTTGGACTCTATTGCTACGATACCTAGACATCTGCAAACGCTATTTCCTAGCGAAGAAGTGTCGCATTCACATTCATTTGAAGTGTAGACGAGGAATACATAACACTTCGCAAATCATATTATATCTTACCATGAAACATAGAAATGAGATGCGATATCGCGTTTTAAGAATCATAAGAACTCTATTGCTACGATACGTAGACATCTGCAAACGCTATTTCCTTGCAAGGAAGTGTCGCATTTACATTCATTTGAATCGTAGGGGCGGAATGCATAACACTTCGCAATGAATATTATATCTTATCATGAAACATAGATATGAGATGCTATATCTCGTTTTAATAAGCATTAGAACTCTACTGCTACGATAGGTAGACATCTGCAAACGCTATTTCCTTGCAAGGAAGTGTCGCATTTACATTCATTTGAAGTGTAGACGAGGAATACATCACACTTCGCAAATCATATTATATCTTACCATGAAACATAGAAATGAGATGCGATATTGTGCTTTGAAAAGCATTAGAACCCTATCGCTACGATACCTAGACATCTGCAGATGCTATTTCCATTCAAGGAAGTGTCGCATTTACATTCATTTGAAGTGTAGACGAGGAGTACATAACACTTCGCAAATCATATTATATCTTACCATGAAACATGGAAATGAGATGCGATATCGCGTTTTAAGAAGCATTAGAACACTATTGCTACGACACGTAGACATCTGCAAACGCTATTTCCTTGCTAGGAAGTGTCGCATTTACATTCATTTGAAGTGTATACGAAGAATACATAACACTACGCAAGTCATATTATATCTTACCATGAAACATAGAAATGAGATGCGATATCGCATTTTAAGAATCATAGGAACTCTATCGCTACGATACCTAGACATCTGCAGACGCTATTTCCTTGCGAGGATGTGTCGCATTTACATTCATTTGAAGTGTAGACGAGGAATACATAACACTTCGCAAATCATATTATATCTTACCATGAAGCATAGAAATGAAATGCGATATCGCGTTTTAAGAAGCATTAGAACTCTATTGCTACTATAGGTAGACATCTGCAATCGCAATTTTCTTGCAAGGAAGTGTCGCATTTACATTCATTTGAAGTGTAGACGAGGAATACATAACACTACGCAAATCATATTATATCTTACCATGAAACATAGAAATGAAGCATTAGAACTCTATTGCTACTATACGTAGACATCCGCAAACGCTATTTCCTAGCGAGGAAGTGTCGCATTTACATTAATTTGAAGCGTAGACGAGGAATACATAACACTTCGCAAATCATATTATATCTTACCATGAAACATAGAAATGAGATGCGATATCGCGTTTTAAGAATCATAAGAAATCTAAAGCTACGATACGTAGCCATCTGCAAACGCTATTTCCTTGCAATGTAGTGTCGCATTTACATTCATTTGAATCGTAGACGAGGAATGCATAACACTTCGCAATGAATATTATATCTTATCATTAAACATAGATATGAGATGCAATATATCGTTTTAAGAAGCATTTGAACTCTATTGCTACGATACCTAGACATCTGCAGACGCTATTTCCTAGCAATGAAGTGTCGCATTTACATTCATTTGAAGCGTAGACGAGGAGTACATAACACTTCGCAAATCATATTATATCTTACCATGAAACATAGAAATGAGTTGCGATATCGCGTTATAAGGAGCATTAGAACACTACTGCTACGATACTTAGACATCTGCAGACGTTATTTCCTAGCAAGGAAGTGTCGCATTTACATTCATTTGAAGTGTTGACGAGGTATACATGACACATCGAAAATCATATTATATCTTACAATGAAACATAGAAATGAGATGCCATATCGCGTTTTAAGAAGCATTAGAAATCTATTGCTACGATACGTAGACTTCTGCAAACGCTATTTCCTTGCAAGGAAGAGTCGCATTCACATTCATTTGAAGTGTAGACGAGGAATACATAACACTTCGCAAATCATATTATATCTTACCATGAAACATAGAATTGAGATGCGATATCGCGTTCTAAGAATCATAAGAACTCCATTGCTACGATACGTAGACATCTGCAAACGCTATTTCCTTGCAAGGAAGCGTCGCATTTACATTCATTTGAAGTGTAGGCGAGGAATACATAACACTCCTCAAATTATATAATATCTTTCCATGAAACATAGAAATGAGATGCGATATCGCGTTATAATTAGTATTAGAACTCTACTGCTACGATAGCTAGACATCTGCAAACGCTATTTCCTTGCAAGAAAGTGTCGCATTTACATTCATTTGAAGTGTAGACGAGGAATACGTCACACTTCGCAAATCATATTATATCTTACCATGAAACATAGAAATGAGATGCGGTATCGCGTTTTAAGAAGCATTAGAACTCTATCGCTACGATACCTAGACATCTGCAGACGCTACTTCCTTTCAAGGAAGTGTCGCATTTACATTCATTTGAAGTGTAGACGTGGAGTACATAACACTTCGCAAATCATATTATATCTTACCATGAAACATAGAAATGAGATGCGATTTCGCGTTTTAAGAACCATAAGAACTCTATTGCTACGATACTTAGACATCTGCAAGCGCTCTTTCCTTGCAAGTAAGTGTCGCATTAACATTCATATGAAGTGTAGACGAGGAATACATAACACTTCGCAAATCATATTATATCTTACCATGAAGCATGGAAATGGGATGCGATATCGCGTTTTAAGAAGCATTAGAACACTATTGCTACGATACGTAGACATCTGCAAACGCTATTTCCTTGCTAGAAAGTGTCGCATTTACATTCATTTGAAGTGTATACGAAGAATACATAACACTTCGCAAGTCATATTATATCTTACCATGAAACATAGAAATGAGATGCGATATCGCGTTTTAAGAATCATAAGAACTCTATCGCTACGATACCTAGACATCTGCAGACGCAATTTCCTTGCAAGGATGTGTCGCATTTACATTCATTTGAAGTGTAGACGAGGAATGCATAACACTTCGCACATCATATTATATCTTACCATGAAACATAGAATTGAGATCGATATCGCGTTTTAAGAAGCATTAGAACACTATTGCTACGATACGTAGACATCTGCAAACGCTATTTCCTTGCTAGAAAGTGTCGCATTTACATTCATTTGAAGTGTATACGAAGAATACATAACACTTCGCAAGTCATATTATATCTTACCATGAAACATAGAAATGAGATGCGATATCGCGTTTTAAGAATTATAAGAACTCTATCGCTACGATACCTAGACATCTGCAGATGCTATTTCCTTGCAAGGATGTGTCGCATTTACATTCATTTGAAGTGTAGACGAGGAATACATAACACTTCGCACATCATATTATATCTTACCATGAAACATAGAATTGAGATCGATATCGCGTTTTAAGAATCATAAGAACTCCTTTCCTACGGTACGTAGACATCTGCAAACGGTATTTCCTTGCAAGGAAGTGTCGCATTTACATTCATTTGAATCGTAGACGAGGAATGCATAACACTTCGCAATGAATATTATATCTTACCATGAAGCATAGAAATGAAATGCGATATCGCGTTTTAAGAAGCATTAGAACTCTATTGCTACTATAGGTAGACATCTGCAAACGCAATTTTCTTGCAAGGAAGTGTCGCATTTACATTCATTTGAAGTGTAGCCGAGGAATACATAACACTACGCAAATCATATTATATCTTACCATGAAACATAGAAATGAAGCATTAGAACACTATTGCTACTATACGTAGACATCCGCAAACGCTATTTCCTAGCGAGGAAGTGTTGCATTTACATTCATTTGAAGTGTAGACGAGGAATACATAACACTTCGCAAATCATATTATATCTTACCATGAAACATAGAAATGAGTTGCGATATCGCGTTATAAGGAGCATTAGAACACTATTGCTACGATACTTAGACATCTGCAGACGTTATTTCCTAGCAAGGAAGTGTCGCATTTACATTCATTTGAAGTGTTGACGAGGTATACATGACACATCGAAAATCATATTATATCTTACAATGAAACATAGAAATGAGATGCCATATCGCGTTTTAAGAAGCATTAGAAATCTATTGCTACGATACGTAGACTTCTGCAAACGCTATTTCCTTGCAAGGAAGAGTCGCATTCACATTCATTTGAAGTGTAGACGAGGAATACGTCACACTTCGCAAATCATATTATATCTTACCATGAAACATAGAAATGAGATGCGATATCGCGTTTTAAGAAGCATTAGAACTCTATCGCTACGATACCTAGACATCTGCAGACGCTACTTCCTTTCAAGGAAGTGTCGCATTTACATTCATTTGAAGTGTAGACGAGGAGTACATAACACTTCGCAAATCATATTATATCTTACCATGAAACATAGAATTGAGATCGATATCGCGTTTTAAGAATCATAAGAACTGCTTTCCTACGGTACGTAGACATCTGCAAACGCTATTTCCTTGCAAGGAAGTGTCGCATTTACATTCATTTGAAGCGTGGACGAGGAATACATAACACATCGCAAATCATATTATATCTTACCATGAAGCATAGAAATGAGATGCGATATCGCCTTTTAAGAAGCATTAGAACTCTATTGCTACTATAGGTAGACATCTGCAAACGCAATTTCCTTGCAAGGAAGTGTCGCATTTACATTCATTTGAAGTGTAGACGAGGAATACATAACACTTCGCAAATCATATTATATCTTACCATGAAACATAGAAATGAAGCATTAGAACTCTATTGCTACGATACGTAGACATCCGCAAACGCTATTTCCTAGCGAGGAAGTGTCGCATTTACATTAATTTGAAGCGTAGACGAGGAATACATAACACTTCGCAAATCATATTATATCTTACCATGAAACATAGAAATGAGATGCGATATCGCGTTTTAAGGATCATAAGAACTCTATTGCTACGATTCGTAGACATCTGCAAACGCTATTTCTTTGCAAGGAAGTGTCGCATTTACATTCATTTGAAGTGTAGACGAGGAATACATAACACTTCACAAATCATATTATATCTTACCATGAAATATAGAAATGAGGTGCGATATCGCGTTTTAAGAAGCATTAGAACTCTATCGCTACGATACCTAGACATGTGCAGACGCTATTTCCTAGCAAGGAAGTGTCGCATTTACATTCATTTGAAGTGTAGACGAGGAATACATAACACTTCGCAAATCATATTATATCTTACCATGAAACATAGAAATGAGATAAGATATTGTGTTTTGAGAAGCATTAGAACCCTATCGCCACGATACCTAGACATCTGCAGACGCTATTTCCTTTCAAGGAAGTGTCGCATTTACATTCATTTGAAGTGTAGACGAGGAGTACATAACACTTCGCAAATCATATTATATCTTACCATGAAACATAGAAATGAGATGCGACATCGCGTTTTAAGAATCATAAGAACTCTATTGCTACGATACGTAGACATCTGCAAACGCTATTTCTTTGCAAGGAAGTGTCGCATTTACTTTCATTTGAAGTGTAGACGAGGAATACATAACACTTCGCAAATCATATTATATCTTACCATGAAACATAGAAATGAGGTGCGATATCGCGTTTTGAGAAGCATTAGAACTCTATCGCTACGATACCTAGACATCTGCAGACGCTATTTCCTAGCAAGGAAGTGTCGCATTTACATTCATTTGAAGTGTAGACGAGGAATACATAACACTTCGCAAATCATATTATATCTTACCACGAAACATAGAAATGAGATGCGATATCGCGTTTTAAGAAGCATTAGAACCCTATTGCTGCGATACCTGGAAATCTGCAAACGCTATTTCCTTGCAAGGAAGTGACGCATTTACATTCATTTGAATCGTAGACGAGGAATGCATAACACTTCGCAATTAATATTATATCTCATCATGGAACATAGAATTGAGATGCGATATCGCGTTTTAAGAATCATAAGAACTCCATTGCTACGATACGTAGACATCTGCAAACGCTATTTCCTTGCAAGGAAGGGTCGCATTTACATTCACTTGAAGTGTAGGCGAGGAATACATAACACTCCTCAAATTATATAATATCTTTCCATGAAACATAGAAATGAGATGCGATATCGCGTTTTAAGAATCATAAGAACTCTATTGCTACGATTCGTAGACATCTGCAAACGCTATTTCCTTGCAAGGAAGTGTCGCATTTACATTCATTTGAAGTGTAGACGAGGAATACATAACACTTCGCAAATCATATTATAGCTTACCATGAAACATAGAAATGAAATGCGATATCGCGTTTTAATAAGCATTAGAACTCTACTGCTACGATAGGTAGACATCTGCAAACGCTATTTCCTTGCAAGGAAGTGTCGCATTTACATTCATTTGAAGTGTATACGAAGAATACATAACACTTCGCAAGTCATATTATATCTTACCATGAAACATAGAAATGAGATGCGATATTGTGCTTTGAAAAGCATTAGAACCCTATCGCTACGATACCTAGACATCTGCAGATGCTATTTCCATTCAAGGAAGTGTCGCATTTACATTCATTTGAGGTGTAGACGAGGAATACATAACACTTCGCGATTCATATTATATCTTACCACGAAACATAGAAATGAGATGCGATATCGCGTTTTAAGAAGCATTAGAATCCTATTGCTGCGAAACCTGGAAATCTGCAAACGCTATTTCCTTGCAAGGAAGTGACGCATTTACATTCATTTGAATCGTATACGAGGAATGCATAACACTTCGCAATGAATATTATTTCTTATCATGAAACATAGATATGAGATGCAATATCTCGCTTTAAGAAGCATTTGGACTCTATTGCTACGATACCTAGACATCTGCAAACGCTATTTCCTAGCGAAGAAGTGTCGCATTCACATTCATTTGAAGTGTAGACGAGGAATACATAACACTTCGCAAATCATATTATATCTTACCATGAAACATAGAAATGAGATGCGATATCGCGTTTTAAGAATCATAAGAACTCTATTGCTACGATACGTAGACATCTGCAAACGCTATTTCCTTGCAAGGAAGTGTCGCATTTACATTCATTTGAATCGTAGGGGCGGAATGCATAACACTTCGCAATGAATATTATATCTTATCATGAAACATAGATATGAGATGCTATATCTCGTTTTAATAAGCATTAGAACTCTACTGCTACGATAGGTAGACATCTGCAAACGCTATTTCCTTGCAAGGAAGTGTCGCATTTACATTCATTTGAAGTGTAGACGAGGAATACATCACACTTCGCAAATCATATTATATCTTACCATGAAACATAGAAATGAGATGCGATATTGTGCTTTGAAAAGCATTAGAACCCTATCGCTACGATACCTAGACATCTGCAGATGCTATTTCCATTCAAGGAAGTGTCGCATTTACATTCATTTGAAGTGTAGACGAGGAGTACATAACACTTCGCAAATCATATTATATCTTACCATGAAACATGGAAATGAGATGCGATATCGCGTTTTAAGAAGCATTAGAACACTATTGCTACGACACGTAGACATCTGCAAACGCTATTTCCTTGCTAGGAAGTGTCGCATTTACATTCATTTGAAGTGTATACGAAGAATACATAACACTACGCAAGTCATATTATATCTTACCATGAAACATAGAAATGAGATGCGATATCGCATTTTAAGAATCATAGGAACTCTATCGCTACGATACCTAGACATCTGCAGACGCTATTTCCTTGCGAGGATGTGTCGCATTTACATTCATTTGAAGTGTAGACGAGGAATACATAACACTTCGCAAATCATATTATATCTTACCATGAAGCATAGAAATGAAATGCGATATCGCGTTTTAAGAAGCATTAGAACTCTATTGCTACTATAGGTAGACATCTGCAATCGCAATTTTCTTGCAAGGAAGTGTCGCATTTACATTCATTTGAAGTGTAGACGAGG
Source organism: Xylocopa sonorina (assembly GCF_050948175.1). Lineage (NCBI taxonomy): Eukaryota > Metazoa > Arthropoda > Insecta > Hymenoptera > Apidae > Xylocopa > Xylocopa sonorina. The sequence goes on from NW_027490440.1 coordinate 65,730, forward strand.
AATACATAACACTACGCAAATCATATTATATCTTACCATGAAACATAGAAATGAAGCATTAGAACTCTATTGCTACTATACGTAGACATCCGCAAACGCTATTTCCTAGCGAGGAAGTGTCGCATTTACATTAATTTGAAGCGTAGACGAGGAATACATAACACTTCGCAAATCATATTATATCTTACCATGAAACATAGAAATGAGATGCGATATCGCGTTTTAAGAATCATAAGAAATCTAAAGCTACGATACGTAGCCATCTGCAAACGCTATTTCCTTGCAATGTAGTGTCGCATTTACATTCATTTGAATCGTAGACGAGGAATGCATAACACTTCGCAATGAATATTATATCTTATCATTAAACATAGATATGAGATGCAATATATCGTTTTAAGAAGCATTTGAACTCTATTGCTACGATACCTAGACATCTGCAGACGCTATTTCCTAGCAATGAAGTGTCGCATTTACATTCATTTGAAGCGTAGACGAGGAGTACATAACACTTCGCAAATCATATTATATCTTACCATGAAACATAGAAATGAGTTGCGATATCGCGTTATAAGGAGCATTAGAACACTACTGCTACGATACTTAGACATCTGCAGACGTTATTTCCTAGCAAGGAAGTGTCGCATTTACATTCATTTGAAGTGTTGACGAGGTATACATGACACATCGAAAATCATATTATATCTTACAATGAAACATAGAAATGAGATGCCATATCGCGTTTTAAGAAGCATTAGAAATCTATTGCTACGATACGTAGACTTCTGCAAACGCTATTTCCTTGCAAGGAAGAGTCGCATTCACATTCATTTGAAGTGTAGACGAGGAATACATAACACTTCGCAAATCATATTATATCTTACCATGAAACATAGAATTGAGATGCGATATCGCGTTCTAAGAATCATAAGAACTCCATTGCTACGATACGTAGACATCTGCAAACGCTATTTCCTTGCAAGGAAGCGTCGCATTTACATTCATTTGAAGTGTAGGCGAGGAATACATAACACTCCTCAAATTATATAATATCTTTCCATGAAACATAGAAATGAGATGCGATATCGCGTTATAATTAGTATTAGAACTCTACTGCTACGATAGCTAGACATCTGCAAACGCTATTTCCTTGCAAGAAAGTGTCGCATTTACATTCATTTGAAGTGTAGACGAGGAATACGTCACACTTCGCAAATCATATTATATCTTACCATGAAACATAGAAATGAGATGCGGTATCGCGTTTTAAGAAGCATTAGAACTCTATCGCTACGATACCTAGACATCTGCAGACGCTACTTCCTTTCAAGGAAGTGTCGCATTTACATTCATTTGAAGTGTAGACGTGGAGTACATAACACTTCGCAAATCATATTATATCTTACCATGAAACATAGAAATGAGATGCGATTTCGCGTTTTAAGAACCATAAGAACTCTATTGCTACGATACTTAGACATCTGCAAGCGCTCTTTCCTTGCAAGTAAGTGTCGCATTAACATTCATATGAAGTGTAGACGAGGAATACATAACACTTCGCAAATCATATTATATCTTACCATGAAGCATGGAAATGGGATGCGATATCGCGTTTTAAGAAGCATTAGAACACTATTGCTACGATACGTAGACATCTGCAAACGCTATTTCCTTGCTAGAAAGTGTCGCATTTACATTCATTTGAAGTGTATACGAAGAATACATAACACTTCGCAAGTCATATTATATCTTACCATGAAACATAGAAATGAGATGCGATATCGCGTTTTAAGAATCATAAGAACTCTATCGCTACGATACCTAGACATCTGCAGACGCAATTTCCTTGCAAGGATGTGTCGCATTTACATTCATTTGAAGTGTAGACGAGGAATGCATAACACTTCGCACATCATATTATATCTTACCATGAAACATAGAATTGAGATCGATATCGCGTTTTAAGAAGCATTAGAACACTATTGCTACGATACGTAGACATCTGCAAACGCTATTTCCTTGCTAGAAAGTGTCGCATTTACATTCATTTGAAGTGTATACGAAGAATACATAACACTTCGCAAGTCATATTATATCTTACCATGAAACATAGAAATGAGATGCGATATCGCGTTTTAAGAATTATAAGAACTCTATCGCTACGATACCTAGACATCTGCAGACGCTATTTCCTTGCAAGGATGTGTCGCATTTACATTCATTTGAAGTGTAGACGAGGAATACATAACACTTCGCACATCATATTATATCTTACCATGAAACATAGAATTGAGATCGATATCGCGTTTTAAGAATCATAAGAACTCCTTTCCTACGGTACGTAGACATCTGCAAACGGTATTTCCTTGCAAGGAAGTGTCGCATTTACATTCATTTGAATCGTAGACGAGGAATGCATAACACTTCGCAATGAATATTATATCTTACCATGAAGCATAGAAATGAAATGCGATATCGCGTTTTAAGAAGCATTAGAACTCTATTGCTACTATAGGTAGACATCTGCAAACGCAATTTTCTTGCAAGGAAGTGTCGCATTTACATTCATTTGAAGTGTAGCCGAGGAATACATAACACTACGCAAATCATATTATATCTTACCATGAAACATAGAAATGAAGCATTAGAACACTATTGCTACTATACGTAGACATCCGCAAACGCTATTTCCTAGCGAGGAAGTGTTGCATTTACATTCATTTGAAGTGTAGACGAGGAATACATAACACTTCGCAAATCATATTATATCTTACCATGAAACATAGAAATGAGTTGCGATATCGCGTTATAAGGAGCATTAGAACACTATTGCTACGATACTTAGACATCTGCAGACGTTATTTCCTAGCAAGGAAGTGTCGCATTTACATTCATTTGAAGTGTTGACGAGGTATACATGACACATCGAAAATCATATTATATCTTACAATGAAACATAGAAATGAGATGCCATATCGCGTTTTAAGAAGCATTAGAAATCTATTGCTACGATACGTAGACTTCTGCAAACGCTATTTCCTTGCAAGGAAGAGTCGCATTCACATTCATTTGAAGTGTAGACGAGGAATACGTCACACTTCGCAAATCATATTATATCTTACCATGAAACATAGAAATGAGATGCGATATCGCGTTTTAAGAAGCATTAGAACTCTATCGCTACGATACCTAGACATCTGCAGACGCTACTTCCTTTCAAGGAAGTGTCGCATTTACATTCATTTGAAGTGTAGACGAGGAGTACATAACACTTCGCAAATCATATTATATCTTACCATGAAACATAGAATTGAGATCGATATCGCGTTTTAAGAATCATAAGAACTGCTTTCCTACGGTACGTAGACATCTGCAAACGCTATTTCCTTGCAAGGAAGTGTCGCATTTACATTCATTTGAAGCGTGGACGAGGAATACATAACACATCGCAAATCATATTATATCTTACCATGAAGCATAGAAATGAGATGCGATATCGCCTTTTAAGAAGCATTAGAACTCTATTGCTACTATAGGTAGACATCTGCAAACGCAATTTCCTTGCAAGGAAGTGTCGCATTTACATTCATTTGAAGTGTAGACGAGGAATACATAACACTTCGCAAATCATATTATATCTTACCATGAAACATAGAAATGAAGCATTAGAACTCTATTGCTACGATACGTAGACATCCGCAAACGCTATTTCCTAGCGAGGAAGTGTCGCATTTACATTAATTTGAAGCGTAGACGAGGAATACATAACACTTCGCAAATCATATTATATCTTACCATGAAACATAGAAATGAGATGCGATATCGCGTTTTAAGGATCATAAGAACTCTATTGCTACGATTCGTAGACATCTGCAAACGCTATTTCTTTGCAAGGAAGTGTCGCATTTACATTCATTTGAAGTGTAGACGAGGAATACATAACACTTCACAAATCATATTATATCTTACCATGAAATATAGAAATGAGGTGCGATATCGCGTTTTAAGAAGCATTAGAACTCTATCGCTACGATACCTAGACATGTGCAGACGCTATTTCCTAGCAAGGAAGTGTCGCATTTACATTCATTTGAAGTGTAGACGAGGAATACATAACACTTCGCAAATCATATTATATCTTACCATGAAACATAGAAATGAGATAAGATATTGTGTTTTGAGAAGCATTAGAACCCTATCGCCACGATACCTAGACATCTGCAGACGCTATTTCCTTTCAAGGAAGTGTCGCATTTACATTCATTTGAAGTGTAGACGAGGAGTACATAACACTTCGCAAATCATATTATATCTTACCATGAAACATAGAAATGAGATGCGACATCGCGTTTTAAGAATCATAAGAACTCTATTGCTACGATACGTAGACATCTGCAAACGCTATTTCTTTGCAAGGAAGTGTCGCATTTACTTTCATTTGAAGTGTAGACGAGGAATACATAACACTTCGCAAATCATATTATATCTTACCATGAAACATAGAAATGAGGTGCGATATCGCGTTTTGAGAAGCATTAGAACTCTATCGCTACGATACCTAGACATCTGCAGACGCTATTTCCTAGCAAGGAAGTGTCGCATTTACATTCATTTGAAGTGTAGACGAGGAATACATAACACTTCGCAAATCATATTATATCTTACCACGAAACATAGAAATGAGATGCGATATCGCGTTTTAAGAAGCATTAGAACCCTATTGCTGCGATACCTGGAAATCTGCAAACGCTATTTCCTTGCAAGGAAGTGACGCATTTACATTCATTTGAATCGTAGACGAGGAATGCATAACACTTCGCAATTAATATTATATCTCATCATGGAACATAGAATTGAGATGCGATATCGCGTTTTAAGAATCATAAGAACTCCATTGCTACGATACGTAGACATCTGCAAACGCTATTTCCTTGCAAGGAAGGGTCGCATTTACATTCACTTGAAGTGTAGGCGAGGAATACATAACACTCCTCAAATTATATAATATCTTTCCATGAAACATAGAAATGAGATGCGATATCGCGTTTTAAGAATCATAAGAACTCTATTGCTACGATTCGTAGACATCTGCAAACGCTATTTCCTTGCAAGGAAGTGTCGCATTTACATTCATTTGAAGTGTAGACGAGGAATACATAACACTTCGCAAATCATATTATAGCTTACCATGAAACATAGAAATGAAATGCGATATCGCGTTTTAATAAGCATTAGAACTCTACTGCTACGATAGGTAGACATCTGCAAACGCTATTTCCTTGCAAGGAAGTGTCGCATTTACATTCATTTGAAGTGTATACGAAGAATACATAACACTTCGCAAGTCATATTATATCTTACCATGAAACATAGAATTGAGATCGATATCGCGTTTTAAGTATCATAAGAACTCCTTTCCTACGGTACGTAGACATCTGCAAACGGTATTTCCTTGCAAGGAAGTGTCGCATTTACATTCACTTGAATCGTAGACGAGGAATGCATAACACTTCGCAATGAATATTATATCTTACCATGAAGCATAGAAATGAAATGCGATATCGCGTTTTAAGAAGCATTAGAACTCTATTGCTACTATAGGTAGACATCTGCAAACGCAATTTTCTTGCAAGGAAGTGTCGCATTTACATTCATTTGAAGTGTAGACGAGGAATACATAACACTACGCAAATCATATTATATCTTACCATGAAACATAGAAATGAAGCATTAGAACACTATTGCTACTATACGTAGACATCCGCAAACGCTATTTCCTAGCGAGGAAGTGTCGCATTTACATTAATTTGAAGCGTAGACGAGGAATACATAACACTTCGCAAATCATATTATATCTTACCATGTGTCACGTCCCGAGGTGCGGTTGCGCTCGCAACGGTGGCACAAAGTCGTAACCGTTCCCGAAAATAACGCGAATTGCGTCCGGACCGGGTTCGTTGGCGTTTCGGACTCGATAAAACGGTAACTAACACTAAACTTACCTTGCGAAGGCTTGATTCCGCTGTCTGATTTCTCTTTCCAGGTACCTGGAACGCCTTGGATCCGCAACCGGGATGGCGGCGGCGTACGGCTGGAACGGAGGTACGGGTCGTGCGGCGAAGGAAACCTCCTTCACAGGAACCAGGACTCGAACGCAGGAAATTGAATATTCTGGTGCATCACCCACGTATTCCCGAGCGAGACGACGAATAAACTCTCTCCTCCCCGCGCGTCGTGTACGCTTTGTCGGAGGTGCAAGGCTCGTCGAGAATACTTGAACTTCGGTCGAGTACGGCGCGGCTAAGCGTTGGTTCGCTCTAGCTTACCGGGATCAACCTGGGCGCAAGATATTCTGTATACGGTAGAAGTGAGGATGGAGCAACTAAGCGCTGGTTCGCTCTAGTCGTCGAGCCTCAAGACTATCGTAGATGAGATATAGAATTAGAATAATCGCGAGCGTACCCGTGGAGTAGAATTAAGGAATTGTATTTGAACTCGAATAAAGATACTTTGAATCTGGTAAAAATAAACTATATTCTATGATTTCACTATACTAAATACACTTGACTAAGTTCTAAGTTACTGACTAACGATTACAATGAGAATTAGAAACAGTATAAGTATCGAATGGACTCCGCTATGGGAGTATGGATAGAGACGAATGCATTAGAGCTAATTGCTCGTTGCGAATGAGCCTATTGCTCGGATCGGAAGTGCATCGTTCGGATGCTGGATTAGAACTCTTCGGTTCGGAGATGAGATACCAACTCTCCAGTTCGGAGATGAGATTGGAACTCTCCGGTTCGGAGATGAGACGCGAACTGACTCTCGGATCTCGCGTCCGCGACCTCCTCGGGTCGCGCGGCGCGCGAGTCGCTGGGCCCTCGCGGTGGGGCGGACGGTCGGAGTAGGGCGGCCGCTCGGCCCTCGTGGTGGGGCGGCCGTTCGGAGTGGGGCGCGGCCCGCGTTAAGCGTGGGCCGCGAGCGTCGAGTGTGCGCGCGAGTGCACGGAACATAACCGTGCATGAATAAAATATATACATATATTTACTTAAATCTAGGTGTGTGTTGGTGTGTATGTACATAGGTGAGTAGTGTGCTTATTCTAATCCCACATGTACGAGAAGTACGTATAGGGCTTCGTGATCGCTGGGGATTCGACCCAGTATGTGTCGGAGAGCTCCTCGCCCTCGTAATACGGGGTGAAGTCCTCCCCCTCGTGTGTGGAGATCGCGCGTGGGCGCGGCATGCTGCATCCCTCTTCCCTCTCGTACCTTTGTCTCCTTCTGTAGGGACGGCGAGTCGGCGGGTGGCCCGTGTGCAGGGGCTCCGGATACGGATGCTGGGGATGATGAGGTGGACGCCGGAGGGTGGCAGGCGGTACGCCTGACGTTACACCACCCCCCTTGGAAAAAGAATCTCGGCCATGCCGAGATCTCTTGTCTGTTGGGTAGATTTCGGGATGCTGGATCCTTCTCTTGGTCCTGTCGGCTGGATGCTGCGGAATCTGAGGTTTTTCGCCTGGTTGATCCTGGCGATAACGTTTGGAGATTGGACCGTGACTGCGGGCTTCCTTCGGATTGCAGGCACTTTCGTCGCTTTCACTTTCAGCGTTCGTTTGAATGTCACTGCTCTCACTGACTTCATTTTCAGTTTTTCGCACTTTTCTTTCACTAGCATCCACACTCTGCATACTATGCATTCGTTTACAAGTTTTGATTTTGTTCGTATGAACAATTTTATGGCGCCCTTTTACATTCAGCTTAACATTACAATTGCCCAAAATTTCGAGGATACGGTACGGTCCAGAATACTGTGCCTGGAACTTATGTTTGTTCGGCTCTTTTAAAAGATAGACCCATTGGCCTACCTCGAAGTTTTGGACATTGAGATTTCGGTCATAATAATATTTGGAACGGCGTTTCGCGTTGTCTAGATTGGCTTTAGCCAAATCCTGAGATTTCGAGATTTTCTCCTGAAGTTGTATAAGATAGTCGCTATAAGTTTCGTTATCAGAGCTGTCCTGAAAAGGAGTGGCTGACGGCGTCCTAGCTATCCTGCCGAACACTAGTTCGTGTGGGGTGTATAATGTACCCTCGTGCACACTGGTGTTGTATGAAAACATTGCATACGGTAACCAATTCACCCAATCGTTACTCGACTCTATGTAATGCTTCAGATATTCGGCCAGGACGTGGTGAGATCGTTCAACGGACCCGTTTGTCTGTGGATGGAACGCAGTGGACTTGTATTGCTTAATACGGAATTTGATTGCTATGGCTTTAATCAAGCTGTTTATAAAGTTCGAACCTTGGTCCGTGAGTATGCCTTTCGGGCATCCGAATTTACAAATGAATTCTTTTATTAAAGCTTCGGCAATGTCTACTGCGGTGGTGGTTTTGAGAGGAACTGCGACTGAGTATTTAGTGAGGAGATCTTGGATCGTGAGGATACTTGTATAACCGTCGGAAGTTTCGGGAAGAGGACCCATTACGTCCATTGAAATCTTATCGAATGCCCTGCCAGGGGTGTCGGTTAAAGTGAGAGGCTGTCTGGTCTTTACCCGGACCAGTTTCTCTGTCTGACAACTTTTACATTTGCCAATATATTCTTGTATTTGTGTTTTCATGTTTGGCCAAAAGTATTGTTGTCTGATGCGAGAATAAGTTTTATTAACCCCTTTGTGACCTCCCACAGGGGAGTCGTGGTTTTCTCTTATTATTTTCAGTCGCTCTTCGACCGAAGGGGTTTTAATGAGGCCCTGGCAGACCGTAATCTGGACAGTTGTTTCGTAAAACAGGTCTTGAAGGATTTTCTGGATTCGGGACCAGGATACGGAGTCTAGATAGGTTTGTGCGATACTAAATGTTTGTAATTGTAATTCGTTTACAACGTCGCACAAGGATCTGAATGTTTCTATTACGGTCTGGAAATTGATTGATCTGGTGGAATGTTCGATGATTGGAAGCTGGATTTGGAATTCGTTTCCGATTTGTATGACTTTGGCTTTGGTAAGGACGTGATTTTTGTTTAGGAGGAATTTTTCAGCGTTTGCTAGATCTTTGGCGCCCGTGTCATAGGGGTGCCCAGATTGCGTGACGAAGACAACTACATTGTCTCGTCGCGTTGATAATGCGTCACGGCTGAAATTAAATAGAGGTTCGCGTCGGAAAAATTCATTTGGAGCAGGAGTATAGAAGTCGGTGCTGTCGCTGGCGACTTGCGGAGGTGGTGCTGTGTTGGTACGGAAGGACGTGCCTGGAGTCGGTAATTCAGGTTCTGATGTTACCGGAGTAGGAGGAGGCGCTAGTGTGGTATACTTTTTACGGGTTTCCGGAGGCACATCGAAGATGTCGTCCTCCGAGTTTTCTGAATACGAGAGCGGAAAAATTTGAGCGGGATTCCGCGACAATGCGTCCGCATTAAGGTTCGTTTTTCCACTTTTATAGACCATCTCGTAGTCAAATTCCGCTAACTTAAGCCTCCACCGTACGAGTCTACTTGACGGGTCCTTGACCGAATTCATCCACACTAACGGTCGATGGTCGGTAACGAGTTTGAATTGATTACCGTATATGTATGGACGAAAGTAATGGACGGCGTAGACAATCGCCAGACACTCCTTCTCGATCGTGGAGTAGTTTTTCTCCGCAGCGTTTAACAGTCGCGACGTGTACGCGATTGGCAAGTCGCGGCCTATTGGTCCTTGACTCAAGATAGCACCAATAGCTTCGGCGGACGCGTCGGTCGTTATCACGAATGGTTGTTTAAAGTTGGGGTACTGCAAGATAGGCGCTTCGCATAGGCAATCTCGGAGTTTGACGAATGAATTCTCTTGCTCGTTACGCCATACAAAGGGCGCGTCCTTTTTTAACAAATTCGTTAGAGGCTTAGCAATGTTAGAAAAATTTGCGATGAACCGCCTGTAGTACCCCGCGAGCCCGAGGAATTGTTTGATCTGTTTCGCGTTGCGCGGGCGCGGAAAATTTTTGACGGCGCTAATTTTCGCAGGGTCAGGTTTTACACCGTGCTCACTGATAATATGACCCAAATAGCTTACTTCTCTCCTCAAGAATTCGCACTTATCCGGCTGCAATACTAAATTAGCTTCTTTGAGCCGTTGAGTTAATTTATCGAATTTAAGTCGATGTTCTTGAAGAGAGCTAGCGTAGATAACAATGTCGTCCAAATAGACGAAAATTTCGTTCCCCTGGAGACCGGACAGGACATTGTCCATAAGTCGTTGGAACGTCGCTGGCGCATTTTTTAATCCGAATGGCATTCTTTTAAATTCATAATGCCCGTGAGGCGTCGAAAAAGCGGTTTTGGGAGCATCGGCGGGCTCCATTGGGATCTGGTGAAATCCGCTCGCGAGATCGAATGTACTAAAATACTTCGCGCTCCCGAGCTGATCAAGTATCTCGGTAATGCAAGGGAGGGGATAGGCATCGGCGACAGATTTCTCATTGAGTGCGCGGTAGTCGATGACGACGCGCCATTGCTTGTTGCCCAAGGAGTCCGGTTTCTTTGGGACAACCCACAATGGCGAATTATATGGTGATTTTGACGGAGAGATGACACCATTTTGTAAAAATTTGTCGACTTGTCGTCGAATCTCCTCCTTATGAGCTGGTGGGAAACGGTATTGTTTCACATTGACGGGGCGGTCGTCGACGGTTGGAATCTTGTGCGTGGTTGCTGACGTATGCCCTAATTTATCCCCTTCAATGTGAAAAAGCTCCTGCGTGTTTTGAACGAGACGGACGACGTGCTCTCTTTCCTCTGCGTTGAGGTGGTCGAGACGGAGGAGACTAAGAATTCGATCTAAGCGAGATTTCGAAAGGTTGGCGGATTTCGATGTTTGTTTTAACGGCGCCTGTTGTACATTATTTTTAACCGCCTGAGCATAGGAGATTTGCTGAGTATTCGCGATTTTGCAACGCGAAGGAGGAGTTTCGATTGTCGAATATGGTGTCTGATTCGAGAAAGAAATAGAAGTTTTCCCTTTTTGGGATGAGCCGATCGGTACGGCGGATACGTTAGATTTAGTAGATTTAGAAAAAACCGGATAGAGCGACGGACTATCCTCCTCGTGGAGGGGAGTCATGATTTGCGCGGGCTCGAGTATGATCTCTGGTAACGCGATTTCGACGGCGCGGTCGGATGAATTAATTATTCGAGTTACCGCTTTGCCCCGAATTACTCTGACGAGAGCGTTTCCGAAAAATATGCCCGGCGCAAGATCGATACGAGGAATTATACCTTCCGCGAGATTCGAATTAACTACGCGGACCTTGATACCGATATTTGATCTCGGCGGAATGGAGATACGGTCTCCTGACTTCGGAGAAGCTGCTTTGTCTTGCGTTCGAAGCTTCGATTTCGTTGTTGCATCGCGTTTCAGCGGAGGCGATGATTTACGCGGCGGGCGCGGCGGCGGAGGGGGAATAGATTCCGTGCGCGGCGCTTGTTTACGTTTCGGCGATAGGAGAGGCTTTATTTTCGACTCCGGTGACGGTTCCTCGAGTGCTTCGATATCGTCTTCGAAAGGAATTCTCTTACCATTCCATTTGATTATTTTATTTGGAAAAGAGATTTCTGCGTCCATACAGAACCCGGAGCCGAGGATCCCGCTTGGTTTAAGGGGAAAATCATCCTCGACCACATTAAAAGGAACGACGCGACCGAAAATGACAAGATTCACCGTCCCTAAGGTTGCGGTTTTGCCATCGGTTACCCCTGTTATTATGACGATCTCGGACTTATCGATTCGCGCGGATGCTTTTAGAGCCGAACGTTTTATAATATTTATTTCCGCCCCAGTGTCCACCATGAAGCGAGTTGGTGAAATTAGAAGATCGGATTTTAGAATTACGTTTGGCGTGCTAGTTTTTCCGGTTATATTTATCGCGGCGTTTCGTCGATTTCCGCGTTGGAGTTGTTCGCGGCGAGAGGACGGACTTGGTGCGCGGCCTCGCCACCTGTCTCGCGGCGGGTGCGGAGGCCATTGTCGTTTCCCGAATTTTTATTTACCGCGTTGTTGTACTGTCTTTTGCGGCACTCGCCTATTTCGTGCCCCGGGGTCTTGCAATAGCGACAAAATTTGGGCGCGTCCCTGGCTACGATTTGTCTCGGTTGTTCGTACGCGGGGCCTCGAGTAGGAGGCGGTACGTCCCTGGATCGCAAGTATTCCTGCGGTCGGTACGGCGATGGCGGTCTGAGCCGACACTCGGTCGCGTAATGTCCGATATTATTACATTTTCGGCAAATAACTTCGGCTGGTTTTTCGCGCGATTCTGGTCGCGCGGCACGCGATCTACCTAGTCGGTTGCAATCACGTTCGTGCATTTGATAGAGCTCCCGCGCTCGAGCGAACGTTTCTCTCAATGTGCCGAATGAATTTATCGTCATTTGCATTCGAATTTCCGGAATGAGACCGTCTTTAAAACATTGTAGAGTGAGCGCGTCTACGTCATCGAGCGATTCCGGTGTGTCTCGTCGAGCAAGCCTCTCGCAATCAATTATAGCGGTTCTAAGATCTTTTACTCGACCGATGTAATCTAGAATGTGCTCGTTCGCGCGCATAAATATATTGGCAAGTTCACCCCGATAATGATGAGCTGATTTTACGGAGCAAAATGTGCTGCGAAGAACGTCCGTTAATTCGAGTATTGTGTAACACGGCTCGTCTTCTAGCGCGGCGTAGGCACGACCCTTGAGTTTTCCCTTAAGCAGGCGTGTGAAAGTTCGCTCGCACCCATTAGGGATAAGCTCATAAGCGCGTTTACACGCTCGGGTAAACTGAAGAATGGGAATGTTCTGACCATCGAATGTCGGCACGGCTTCGAGGGCCTGCTTAAGCGATAGCTCGTCGTGTTGCGAACTATTTGTATTGGAATCGGAGCTCGAATTATGTCCGGAAAGCGGATTTCCCCGAGGAATATCTAGAGAAACAGTATCGTCGCGCGTTAAATCAGGCGTTCTGCGAATAGATTCTAATTCACGGCGTAGAATTTCTATTTGCTGGAGCAACGCGGCATTACTCGGATCGGTCGCTTTCGTATTTTTCGCTGAGGTATTTTGTTGCGCGGTACTAGGAAGAGGATCGGCGATAGCGTCTTGGAAATCAAGCGTTCTGCTAGTGCGTTTTTCGCGTTCAGAATCGGCCATCGCGGCGGCTCGCTGTGTCTGCTGGCGTGTTTTTGTCGGAGTCCGGGTTGCCATATCTAGTTTCGCGGTTCCTTTCGGCGGAATTTCCGGAGGAAACGCGTGGCTATCCCACCGCTGTCACCAAAAATAACTTTCGTGTCACGTCCCGAGGTGCGGTTGCGCTCGCAACGGTGGCACAAAGTCGTAACCGTTCCCGAAAATAACGCGAATTGCGTCCGGACCGGGTTCGTTGGCGTTTCGGACTCGATAAAACGGTAACTAACACTAAACTTACCTTGCGAAGGCTTGATTCCGCTGTCTGATTTCTCTTTCCAGGTACCTGGAACGCCTTGGATCCGCAACCGGGATGGCGGCGGCGTACGGCTGGAACGGAGGTACGGGTCGTGCGGCGAAGGAAACCTCCTTCACAGGAACCAGGACTCGAACGCAGGAAATTGAATATTCTGGTGCATCACCCACGTATTCCCGAGCGAGACGACGAATAAACTCTCTCCTCCCCGCGCGTCGTGTACGCTTTGTCGGAGGTGCAAGGCTCGTCGAGAATACTTGAACTTCGGTCGAGTACGGCGCGGCTAAGCGTTGGTTCGCTCTAGCTTACCGGGATCAACCTGGGCGCAAGATATTCTGTATACGGTAGAAGTGAGGATGGAGCAACTAAGCGCTGGTTCGCTCTAGTCGTCGAGCCTCAAGACTATCGTAGATGAGATATAGAATTAGAATAATCGCGAGCGTACCCGTGGAGTAGAATTAAGGAATTGTATTTGAACTCGAATAAAGATACTTTGAATCTGGTAAAAATAAACTATATTCTATGATTTCACTATACTAAATACACTTGACTAAGTTCTAAGTTACTGACTAACGATTACAATGAGAATTAGAAACAGTATAAGTATCGAATGGACTCCGCTATGGGAGTATGGATAGAGACGAATGCATTAGAGCTAATTGCTCGTTGCGAATGAGCCTATTGCTCGGATCGGAAGTGCATCGTTCGGATGCTGGATTAGAACTCTTCGGTTCGGAGATGAGATACCAACTCTCCAGTTCGGAGATGAGATTGGAACTCTCCGGTTCGGAGATGAGACGCGAACTGACTCTCGGATCTCGCGTCCGCGACCTCCTCGGGTCGCGCGGCGCGCGAGTCGCTGGGCCCTCGCGGTGGGGCGGACGGTCGGAGTAGGGCGGCCGCTCGGCCCTCGTGGTGGGGCGGCCGTTCGGAGTGGGGCGCGGCCCGCGTTAAGCGTGGGCCGCGAGCGTCGAGTGTGCGCGCGAGTGCACGGAACATAACCGTGCATGAATAAAATATATACATATATTTACTTAAATCTAGGTGTGTGTTGGTGTGTATGTACATAGGTGAGTAGTGTGCTTATTCTAATCCCACATGTACGAGAAGTACGTATAGGGCTTCGTGATCGCTGGGGATTCGACCCAGTATGTGTCGGAGAGCTCCTCGCCCTCGTAATACGGGGTGAAGTCCTCCCCCTCGTGTGTGGAGATCGCGCGTGGGCGCGGCATGCTGCATCCCTCTTCCCTCTCGTACCTTTGTCTCCTTCTGTAGGGACGGCGAGTCGGCGGGTGGCCCGTGTGCAGGGGCTCCGGATACGGATGCTGGGGATGATGAGGTGGACGCCGGAGGGTGGCAGGCGGTACGCCTGACGTTACACATGAAACATAGAAATGAGATGCGATATCGCGTTTTAAGAATCATAAGAAATCTAATGCTACGATACGTAGCCATCTGCAAACGCTATTTCCTTGCAATGTAGTGTCGCATTTACATTCATTTGAATCGTAGACGAGGAATGCATAACACTTCGCAATGAATATTATATCTTATCATTAAACATAGATATGAGATGCAATATATCGTTTTAAGAGGCATTTGAACTCTATTGCTACGATACCTAGACATCTGCAGACGCTATTTCCTAGCAATGAAGTGTCGCATTTACATTCATTTGAAGTATAGACGAGGAGTACATAACACTTCGCAAATCATATTATATCTTACCATGAAACATAGAAATGAGATGCGATATCGCCTTTTAAAAATCACAAGAACCCTATTGCTACGATACGTAGACATCTGCAAACGCAATTTCCTTGCAAGAAAGTGTCGCATTTACATTCATTTGAATCGTATACTAGGAATGCATAACACTTCGCAATGAATATTATATCTTATCATTAAACATAGATATGAGATGCAATATATCGTTTTAAGAAGCATTTGAACTCTATTGCTACGATACCTAGACATCTGCGGACGCTATTTCCTAGCAATGAAGTGTTGCATTTACATTCATTTGAAGTGTAGACGAGGAATACATAACACTTCGCAAATCATATTATATCTTACCATGAAACATAGAAATGAGTTGCGATATCGCGTTATAAGGAGCATTAGAACATTATTGCTACGATACTTAGACATCTGCAGACGTTATTTCCTAGCAAGGAAGTGTCGCATTTACATTCATTTGAAGTGTTGACGAGGTATACATGACACATCGAAAATCATATTATATCTTACAATGAAACATAGAAATGAGATGCCATATCGCGTTTTAAGAAGCATTAGAAATCTATTGCTACGATACGTAGACTTCTGCAAACGCTATTTCCTTGCAAGGAAGAGTCGCATTCACATTCATTTGAAGTGTAGACGAGGAATACGTCACACTTCGCAAATCATATTATATCTTACCATGAAACATAGAAATGAGATGCGATATCGCGTTTTAAGAAGCATTAGAACTCTATCGCTACGATACCTAGACATCTGCAGACGCTACTTCCTTTCAAGGAAGTGTCGCATTTACATTCATTTGAAGTGTAGACGAGGAGTACATAACACTTCGCAAATCATATTATATCTTACCATGAAACATAGAATTGAGATCGATATCGCGTTTTAAGAATCATAAGAACTGCTTTCCTACGGTACGTAGACATCTGCAAACGCTATTTCCTTGCAAGGAAGTGTCGCATTTACATTCATTTGAAGCGTGGACGAGGAATACATAACACTTCGCAAATCATATTATATCTTACCATGAAACATAGAAATGAGGTGCGATATCGCGTTTTAAGAAGCATTAGAACTCTATCGCTACGATACCTAGATATCTGCAGACGCTATTTCCTAGCAAGGAAGTGTCGCATTTACATTCATTTGAAGTGTAGACGAGGAATACATAACACTTCGCAAATCATATTATATCTTACCACGAAACATAGAAATGAGATGCGATATCGCGTTTTAAGAAGCATTAGAACCCTATTGCTGCGATACCTGGAAATCTGCAAACGCTATTTCCTTGCAAGGAAGTGACGCATTTACATTCATTTGAATCGTAGACGAGGAATGCATAACACTTCGCAATTAATATTATATCTTACCATGAAACATAGAAATGAGATGCGATATTGTGCTTTGAAAAGCATTAGAACCCTATCGCTACGATACCTAGACATCTGCAGATGCTATTTCCATTCAAGGAAGTGTCGCATTTACATTCATTTGAAGTGTAGACGAGGAGTACATAACACTTCGCAAATCATATTGTATCTTACCATGAAACATGGAAATGAGATGCGATATCGCGTTTTAAGAAGCATTAGAACACTATTGCTACGATACGTAGACATCTGCAGACGCTATTTCCTTGCTAGGAAGTGTCGCATTTACATTCAGTTGAAGTGTATACGAAGAATACATAGCACTTCGCAAGTCATATTATATCTTACCATGAAACATAGAAATGAGGTGCGATATCGCGTTTTAAGAAGCATTAGAACTCTATCGCTACGATACCTAGACATGTGCAGACGCTATTTCCTAGCAAGGAAGTGTCGCATTTACATCCATTTGAAGTGTAGACGAGGAATACATAACACTTCGCAAATCATATTATATCTTACCATGAAACATAGAAATGAGATAAGATATTGTGTTTTGAGAAGCATTAGAACCCTATCGCTACGATACCTAGACATCTGCAGACGCTATTTCCTTTCAAGGAAGTGTCGCATTTACATTCATTTGAAGTGTAGACGAGGAGTACATAACACTTCGCAAATCATATTATATCTTACCATGAAACATAGAAATGAGATGCGACATCGCGTTTTAAGAATCATAAGAACTCTATTGCTACGATTCGTAGACATCTGCAATCGCTATTTCTTTGCAAGGAAGTGTCGCATTTACATTCATTTGAAGTGTAGACGAGGAATACATAACACTTCGCAAATCATATTATATCTTACCATGAAACATAGAAATGAGGTGCTATATCGCGTTTTAAGAAGCATTAGAACTCTATCGCTACGATACCTAGATATCTGCAGACGCTATTTCCTAGCAAGGAAGTGTCGCATTTACATTCATTTGAAGTGTAGACGAGGAATACATAACACTTCGCAATTCATATTATATCTTACCACGAAACATAGAAATGAGATGCGATATCGCGTTTTAAGAAGCATTAGAATCCTATTGCTGCGAAACCTGGAAATCTGCAAACGCTATTTCCTTGCAAGGAAGTGACGCATTTACATTCATTTGAATCGTATACGAGGAATGCATAACACTTCGCAATGAATATTATTTCTTATCATGAAACATAGATATGAGATGCAATATCTCGCTTTAAGAAGCATTTGAACTCTATTGCTACGATACCTAGACATCTGCAGACGCTATTTCCTAGCTAGGAAGTGTCGCATTTACATTAATTTGAAGTGTAGACGAGGAATACGTGACACTTCGCAAATCATATTATATCTTACCATGAAAGATAGAAATGAGATGCGGTATCGCGTTTTAACAAGCATTAGAAATCTATTGCTACGATACGTAGACATCTGCAAACGCTATATCTTTCCAAGGAAGTGTCGCATTTACATTCATTTGAAGTGTAGACGAGGAATACATAACACTTCGCAAATCATATTATATCTTACCATGAAACATAGAAATGAAATGCGATATCGCGTTTTAATAAGCATTAGAACTCTACTGCTACGATAGGTAGACATCTGCAAACGCTATTTCCTTGCAAGGAAGTGTCGCATTTACATTCATTTGAAGTGTAGACGAGGAATACATCACACTTCGCAAATCATATTATATCTTACCATGAAACATAGAAATGAGATGCGATATTGTGCTTTGAAAAGCATTAGAACCCTATCGCTACGATACCTAGACATCTGCAGATGCTATTTCCATTCAAGGAAGTGTCGCATTTACATTCATTTGAGGTGTAGACGAGGAATACATAACACTTCGCGATTCATATTATATCTTACCACGAAACATAGAAATGAGATGCGATATCGCGTTTTAAGAAGCATTAGAATCCTATTGCTGCGAAACCTGGAAATCTGCAAACGCTATTTCCTTGCAAGGAAGTGACGCATTTACATTCATTTGAATCGTATACGAGGAATGCATAACACTTCGCAATGAATATTATTTCTTATCATGAAACATAGATATGAGATGCAATATCTCGCTTTAAGAAGCATTTGGACTCTATTGCTACGATACCTAGACATCTGCAAACGCTATTTCCTAGCGAAGAAGTGTCGCATTCACATTCATTTGAAGTGTAGACGAGGAATACATAACACTTCGCAAATCATATTATATCTTACCATGAAACATAGAAATGAGATGCGATATCGCGTTTTAAGAATCATAAGAACTCTATTGCTACGATACGTAGACATCTGCAAACGCTATTTCCTTGCAAGGAAGTGTCGCATTTACATTCATTTGAATCGTAGGGGCGGAATGCATAACACTTCGCAATGAATATTATATCTTATCATGAAACATAGATATGAGATGCTATATCTCGTTTTAATAAGCATTAGAACTCTACTGCTACGATAGGTAGACATCTGCAAACGCTATTTCCTTGCAAGGAAGTGTCGCATTTACATTCATTTGAAGTGTAGACGAGGAATACATCACACTTCGCAAATCATATTATATCTTACCATGAAACATAGAAATGAGATGCGATATTGTGCTTTGAAAAGCATTAGAACCCTATCGCTACGATACCTAGACATCTGCAGATGCTATTTCCATTCAAGGAAGTGTCGCATTTACATTCATTTGAAGTGTAGACGAGGAGTACATAACACTTCGCAAATCATATTATATCTTACCATGAAACATGGAAATGAGATGCGATATCGCGTTTTAAGAAGCATTAGAACACTATTGCTACGATACGTAGACATCTACAAACGCTATTTCATTGCTAGGAAGTGTAGCATTTACATTCATTTGAAGTGTATACGAAGAATACATAGCACTTCGCAAGTCATATTATATCTTACCATGAAACATAGAAATGAGGTGCGATATCGCGTTTTAAGAAGCATTAGAACTCTATCGCTACGATACCTAGACATGTGCAGACGCTATTTCCTAGCATGGAAGTGTCGCATTTACATTCATTTGAAGTGTAGACGAGGAATACATAACACTTCGCAAATCATATTATATCTTACCATGAAACATAGAAATGAGATAAGATATTGTGTTTTGAGAAGCATTAGAACCCTATCGCTACGATACCTAGATATCTGCAGACGCTATTTCCTTTCAAGGAAGTGTCGCATTTACATTCATTTGAAGTGTAGACGAGGAGTACATAACACTTCGCAAATCATATTATATCTTACCATGAAACATAGAAATGAGATGCGACATCGCGTTTTAAGAATCATAAGAACTCTATTGCTACGATTCATAGACATCTGCAAACGCTATTTCTTTGCAAGGAAGTGTCGCATTTACATTCATTTGAAGTGTAGACGAGGAATACATAACACTTCGCAAATCATATTATATCTTACCATGAAACATAGAATTGAGATGCGATATCGCGTTTTAAGAATCATAAGAACTCCATAGCTACGATACGTAGACATCTGCAAACGCTATTTCCTAGCATGGAAGTGTCGCATTTACATTCATTTGAATCGTAGACGCGGAATGCATAACACTTCGCAATGAATATTATATCTTATCATGAAACATAGATATGAGATGCTATATCTCGTTTTAAGAAGCATTTGAACTCTATTGCTACGATACCTAGACATCTGCAGACGCTATTTCCTAGCTAGGAAGTGTCGCATTTACATTCATTTGAAGTGTAGACGAGGAATACGTGACACTTCGCAAATCATATTATATCTTACCATGAAACATAGAAATGAGATGCGGTATCGCGTTTTAACAAGCATTAGAGATCTATTGCTACGATTCGTAGACATCTGCAAACGCTATTTCTTTCCAAGGAAGTGTCGCATTTACATTCATTTGAAGTGTAGACGAGGAATACATAACACTTCGCAAATCATGTTATATCTTACCATGAAACATAGAAATGAGATGCGATATCGCGTTTTAAGAAGCATTAGAACACTATTGCTACGGTACGTAGACATCTGCAAACGCTATTTCCTTGCAAGGAAGTGTCGCATTTACATTCATTTGAATCGTAGACGCGGAATGCATAACACTTCGCAATGAATATTATATCTTATCATGAAACATAGATATGAGATGCTATATCTCGTTTTAAGAAGCATTTGAACTCTATTGCTACGATACCTAGACATCTGCAGACGCTATTTCCTAGCTAGGAAGTGTCGCATTTACATTCATTTGAAGTGTAGACGAGGAATACGTGACACTTCGCAAATCATATTATATCTTACCATGAAACATAGAAATGAGATGCGGTATCGCGTTTTAACAAGCATTAGAAATCTATTGCTACGATACGTAGACATCTGCAAACGCTATTTCTTTCCAAGGAAGTGTCGCATTTACATTCATTTGAAGTGTAGACGAGGAATACATAACACTTCGCAAATCATGTTATATCTTACCATGAAACATAGAAATGAGATGCGATATCGCGTTTTAAGAAGCATTAGAACACTATTGCTACGATAGGTAGACATCTGCAAACGCTATTTCCTTGCAAGGAAGTGTCGCATTTACATTCATTTGAAGTGTAGACGAGGAATACATCACACTTCGCAAATCATATTATATCTTACCATGAAACATAGAAATGAGATGCGATATTGTGCTTTGAAAAGCATTAGAACCCTATCGCTACGATACCTAGACATCTGCAGATGCTATTTCCATTCAAGGAAGTGTCGCATTTACATTCATTTGAGGTGTAGACGAGGAATACATAACACTTCGCAATTCATATTATATCTTACCACGAAACATAGAAATGAGATGCGATATCGCGTTTTAAGAAGCATTAGAATCCTATTGCTGCGAAACCTGGAAATCTGCAAACGCTATTTCCTTGCAAGGAAGTGACGCATTTACATTCATTTGAATCGTATACGAGGAATGCATAACACTTCGCAATGAATATTATTTCTTATCATGAAACATAGATATGAGATGCAATATCTCGCTTTAAGAAGCATTTGGACTCTATTGCTACGATACCTAGACATCTGCAAACGCTATTTCCTAGCGAAGAAGTGTCGCATTCACATTCATTTGAAGTGTAGACGAGGAATACATAACACTTCGCAAATCATATTATATCTTACCATGAAACATAGAAATGAGATGCGATATCGCGTTTTAAGAATCATAAGAACTCTATTGCTACGATACGTAGACATCTGCAAACGCTATTTCCTTGCAAGGAAGTGTCGCATTTACATTCATTTGAATCGTAGGGGCGGAATGCATAACACTTCGCAATGAATATTATATCTTATCATGAAACATAGATATGAGATGCTATATCTCGTTTTAATAAGCATTAGAACTCTACTGCTACGATAGGTAGACATCTGCAAACGCTATTTCCTTGCAAGGAAGTGTCGCATTTACATTCATTTGAAGTGTAGACGAGGAATACATCACACTTCGCAAATCATATTATATCTTACCATGAAACATAGAAATGAGATGCGATATTGTGCTTTGAAAAGCATTAGAACCCTATCGCTACGATACCTAGACATCTGCAGATGCTATTTCCATTCAAGGAAGTGTCGCATTTACATTCATTTGAAGTGTAGACGAGGAGTACATAACACTTCGCAAATCATATTATATCTTACCATGAAACATGGAAATGAGATGCGATATCGCGTTTTAAGAAGCATTAGAACACTATTGCTACGATACGTAGACATCTGCAAACGCTATTTCATTGCTAGGAAGTGTCGCATTTACATTCATTTGAAGTGTATACGAAGAATACATAGCACTTCGCAAGTCATATTATATCTTACCATGAAACATAGAAATGAGGTGCGATATCGCGTTTTAAGAAGCATTAGAACTCTATCGCTACGATACCTAGACATGTGCAGACGCTATTTCCTAGCATGGAAGTGTCGCATTTACATTCATTTGAAGTGTAGACGAGGAATACATAACACTTCGCAAATCATATTATATCTTACCATGAAACATAGAAATGAGATGAGATATTGTGTTTTGAGAAGCATTAGAACCCTATCGCTACGATACCTAGATATCTGCAGACGCTATTTCCTTTCAAGGAAGTGTCGCATTTACATTCATTTGAAGTGTAGACGAGGAGTACATAACACTTCGCAAATCATATTATATCTTACCATGAAACATAGAAATGAGATGCGACATCGCGTTTTAAGAATCATAAGAACTCTATTGCTACGATTCGTAGACATCTGCAAACGCTATTTCTTTGCAAGGAAGTGTCGCATTTACATTCATTTGAAGTGTAGACGAGGAATACATAACACTTCGCAAATCATATTATATCTTACCATGAAACATAGAAATGAGATGCGATATCGCGTTTTAAGAAGCATTAGAACACTATTGCTACGATAGGTAGACATCTGCAAACGCTATTTCCTTGCAAGGAAGTGTCGCATTTACATTCATTTGAAGTGTAGACGAGGAATACATCACACTTCGCAAATCATATTATATCTTACCATGAAACATAGAAATGAGATGCGATATTGTGCTTTGAAAAGCATTAGAACCCTATCGCTACGATACCTAGACATCTGCAGATGCTATTTCCATTCAAGGAAGTGTCGCATTTACATTCATTTGAGGTGTAGACGAGGAATACATAACACTTCGCAATTCATATTATATCTTACCATGAAACATAGAAATGAGATGCGATATCGCGTTTTAAGAAGCATTAGAACACTATTGCTACGGTACGTAGACATCTGCAAACGCTATTTCCTTGCAAGGAAGTGTCGCATTTACATTCATTTGAATCGTAGACGCGGAATGCATAACACTTCGCAATGAATATTATATCTTATCATGAAACATAGATATGAGATGCTATATCTCGTTTTAAGAAGCATTTGAACTCTATTGCTACGATACCTAGACATCTGCAGACGCTATTTCCTAGCTAGGAAGTGTCGCATTTACATTCATTTGAAGTGTAGACGAGGAATACGTGACACTTCGCAAATCATATTATATCTTACCATGAAACATAGAAATGAGATGCGGTATCGCGTTTTAACAAGCATTAGAAATCTATTGCTACGATACGTAGACATCTGCAAACGCTATTTCTTTCCAAGGAAGTGTCGCATTTACATTCATTTGAAGTGTAGACGAGGAATACATAACACTTCGCAAATCATGTTATATCTTACCATGAAACATAGAAATGAGATGCGATATCGCGTTTTAAGAAGCATTAGAACACTATTGCTACGGTACGTAGACATCTGCAAACGCTATTTCCTTGCAAGGAAGAGTCGCATTTACATTCATTTGAATCGTAGACGCGGAATGCATAACACTTCGCAATGAATATTATATCTTATCATGAAACATAGATATGAGATGCTATATCTCGTTTTAAGAAGCATTTGAACTCTATTGCTACGATACCTAGACATCTGCAGACGCTATTTCCTAGCTAGGAAGTGTCGCATTTACATTCATTTGAAGTGTAGACGAGGAATACGTGACACTTCGCAAATCATATTATATCTTACCATGAAACATAGAAATGAGATGCGGTATCGCGTTTTAACAAGCATTAGAAATCTATTGCTACGATACGTAGACATCTGCAAACGCTATTTCTTTCCAAGGAAGTGTCGCATTTACATTCATTTGAAGTGTAGACGAGGAATACATAACACTTCGCAAATCATATTATATCTTACCATGAAACATAGAAATGAAATGCGATATCGCGTTTTAATAAGCATTAGAACTCTACTGCTACGATAGGTAGACATCTGCAAACGCTATTTCCTTGCAAGGAAGTGTCGCATTTACATTCATTTGAAGTGTAGACGAGGAATACATCACACTTCGCAAATCATATTATATCTTACCATGAAACATAGAAATGAGGTGCTATATCGCGTTTTAAGAAGCATTAGAACTCTATCGCTACGATACCTAGATATCTGCAGACGCTATTTCCTAGCAAGGAAGTGTCGCATTTACATTCATTTGAAGTGTAGACGAGGAATACATAACACTTCGCAATTCATATTATATCTTACCACGAAACATAGAAATGAGATGCGATATCGCGTTTTAAGAAGCATTAGAATCCTATTGCTGCGAAACCTGGAAATCTGCAAACGCTATTTCCTTGCAAGGAAGTGACGCATTTACATTCATTTGAATCGTATACGAGGAATGCATAACACTTCGCAATGAATATTATTTCTTATCATGAAACATAGATATGAGATGCAATATCTCGCTTTAAGAAGCATTTGAACTCTATTGCCACGATACCTAGACATCTGCAGACGCTATTTCCTAGCTAGGAAGTGTCGCATTTACATTAATTTGAAGTGTAGACGAGGAATACGTGACACTTCGCAAATCATATTATATCTTACCATGAAAGATAGAAATGAGATGCGGTATCGCGTTTTAACAAGCATTAGATATCTATTGCTACGATACGTAGACATCTGCAAACGCTATTTCCTTGCAAGGAAGTGTCGCATTTACATTCATTTGAATCGTAGGGGCGGAATGCATAACACTTCGCAATGAATATTATATCTTATCATGAAACATAGATATGAGATGCTATATCTCGTTTTAATAAGCATTAGAACTCTACTGCTACGATAGGTAGACATCTGCAAACGCTATTTCCTTGCAAGGAAGTGTCGCATTTACATTCATTTGAAGTGTAGACGAGGAATACATCACACTTCGCAAATCATATTATATCTTACCATGAAACATAGAAATGAGATGCGATATCGCGTTTTAAGAAGCATTAGAACACTATTGCTACGGTACGTAGACATCTGCAAACGCTATTTCCTTGCAAGGAAGGGTCGCATTTACATTCATTTGAATCGTAGACGCGGAATGCATAACACTTCGCAATGAATATTATATCTTATCATGAAACATAGATATGAGATGCTATATCTCGTTTTAAGAAGCATTTGAACTCTATTGCTACGATACCTAGACATCTGCAGACGCTATTTCCTAGCTAGGAAGTGTCGCATTTACATTCATTTGAAGTGTAGACGAGGAATACGTGACACTTCGCAAATCATATTATATCTTACCATGAAACATAGAAATGAGATGCGGTATCGCGTTTTAACAAGCATTAGAAATCTATTGCTACGATACGTAGACATCTGCAAACGCTATTTCTTTCCAAGGAAGTGTCGCATTTACATTCATTTGAAGTGTAGACGAGGAATACATAACACTTCGCAAATCATGTTATATCTTACCATGAAACATAGAAATGAGATGCGATATCGCGTTTTAAGAAGCATTAGAACACTATTGCTACGGTACGTAGACATCTGCAAACGCTATTTCCTTGCAAGGAAGTGTCGCATTTACATTCATTTGAATCGTAGACGCGGAATGCATAACACTTCGCAATGAATATTATATCTTATCATGAAACATAGATATGAGATGCTATATCTCGTTTTAAGAAGCATTTGAACTCTATTGCTACGATACCTAGACATCTGCAGACGCTATTTCCTAGCTAGGAAGTGTCGCATTTACATTCATTTGAAGTGTAGACGAGGAATACGTGACACTTCGCAAATCATATTATATCTTACCATGAAACATAGAAATGAGATGCGGTATCGCGTTTTAAAAAGCATTAGAAATCTATTGCTACGATACGTAGACATCTGCAAACGCTATTTCTTTCCAAGGAAGTGTCGCATTTACATTCATTTGAAGTGTAGACGAGGAATACATAACACTTCGCAAATCATATTATATCTTACCATGAAACATAGAAATGAAATGCGATATCGCGTTTTAATAAGCATTAGAACTCTACTGCTACGATAGGTAGACATCTGCAAACGCTATTTCCTTGCAAGGAAGTGTCGCATTTACATTCATTTGAAGTGTAGACGAGGAATACATCACACTTCGCAAATCATATTATATCTTACCATGAAACATAGAAATGAGGTGCTATATCGCGTTTTAAGAAGCATTAGAACTCTATCGCTACGATACCTAGATATCTGCAGACGCTATTTCCTAGCAAGGAAGTGTCGCATTTACATTCATTTGAAGTGTAGACGAGGAATACATAACACTTCGCAATTCATATTATATCTTACCACGAAACATAGAAATGAGATGCGATATCGCGTTTTAAGAAGCATTAGAATCCTATTGCTGCGAAACCTGGAAATCTGCAAACGCTATTTCCTTGCAAGGAAGTGACGCATTTACATTCATTTGAATCGTATACGAGGAATGCATAACACTTCGCAATGAATATTATTTCTTATCATGAAACATAGATATGAGATGCAATATCTCGCTTTAAGAAGCATTTGAACTCTATTGCCACGATACCTAGACATCTGCAGACGCTATTTCCTAGCTAGGAAGTGTCGCATTTACATTAATTTGAAGTGTAGACGAGGAATACGTGACACTTCGCAAATCATATTATATCTTACCATGAAAGATAGAAATGAGATGCGGTATCGCGTTTTAACAAGCATTAGATATCTATTGCTACGATACGTAGACATCTGCAAACGCTATTTCTTTCCAAGGAAGTGTCGCATTTACATTCATTTGAAGTGTAGACGAGGAATACATAACACTTCGCAAATCATATTATATCTTACCATGAAACATAGAAATGAAATGCGATATCGCGTTTTAATAAGCATTAGAACTCTACTGCTACGATAGGTAGACATCTGCAAACGCTATTTCCTTGCAAGGAAGTGTCGCATTTACATGCATTTGATGTGTAGACGAGGAATACATCACACTTCGCAAATCATATTATATCTTACCATGAAACATAGAAATGAGATGCGATATTGTGCTTTGAAAAGCATTAGAACCCTATCGCTACGATACCTAGACATCTGCAGATGCTATTTCCATTCAAGGAAGTGTCGCCTTTACATTCATTTGAGGTGTAGACGAGGAATACATAACACTTCGCAATTCATATTATATCTTACCACGAAACATAGAAATGAGATGCGATATCGCGTTTTAAGAAGCATTAGAATCCTATTGCTGCGAAACCTGGAAATCTGCAAACGCTATTTCCTTGCAAGGAAGTGACGCATTTACATTCATTTGAATCGTAGACGAGGAATGCATAACACTTCGCAATGAATATTATTTCTTATCATGAAACATAGATATGAGATACAATATCTCGCTTTAAGAAGCATTTGGACTCTATTGCTACGATACCTAGACATCTGCAAGCGCTATTTCCTAGCGAAGAAGTGTCGCATTCACATTCATTTGAAGTGTAGACGAGGAATACATAACACTTCGCAAATCATATTATATCTTACCATGAAACATAGAAATGAGATGCGATATCGCGTTTTAAGAATCATAAGAACTCTATTGCTACGATACGTAGACATCTGCAAACGCTATTTCCTTGCAAGGAAGTGTCGCATTTACATTCATTTGAATCGTAGGGGCGGAATGCATAACACTTCGCAATGAATATTATATCTTATCATGAAACATAGATATGAGATGCTATATCTCGTTTTAATAAGCATTAGAACTCTACTGCTACGATAGGTAGACATCTGCAAACGCTATTTCCTTGCAAGGAAGTGTCGCATTTACATTCATTTGAAGTGTAGACGAGGAATACATCACACTTCGCAAATCATATTATATCTTACCATGAAACATAGAAATGAGATGCGATATTGTGCTTTGAAAAGCATTAGAACCCTATCGCTACGATACCTAGACATCTGCAGATGCTATTTCCATTCAAGGAAGTGTCGCATTTACATTCATTTGAAGTGTAGACGAGGAGTACATAACACTTCGCAAATCATATTATATCTTACCATGAAACATGGAAATGAAATGCGATATCGCGTTTTAATAAGCATTAGAACTCTACTGCTACGATAGGTAGACATCTGCAAACGCTATTTCCTTGCAAGGAAGTGTCGCATTTACATTCATTTGAAGTGTAGACGAGGAATACATCACACTTCGCAAATCATATTATATCTTACCATGAAACATAGAAATGAGATGCCATATTGTGCTTTGAGAAGCATTAGAACCCTATCGCTACGATACCTAGACATCTGCAGATGCTATTTCCATTCAAGGAAGTGTCGCATTTACATTCATTTGAAGTGTAGACGAGGAATACATAACACTTCGCAAATCATATTATATCTTACCATGAAACATAGAAATGAGATGCGATATCGCGTTTTAAGAATCATAAGAACTCTAATGCTACGATACGTACCCATCTGCAAACGCTATTTCCTTGCAAGGTAGTGTCGCATTTACATTCATTTGAATCGTAGACGAGGAATGCATAACACTTCGCAACGAATATTATATCTTATCATTAAACATAGATATGAGATGCAATATATCGTTTTAAGAAGCATTTGAACTCTATTGCTACGATACCTAGACATCTGCAGACGCTATTTCCTAGCAATGAAGTGTCGCATTTACATTCATTTGAAGTGTAGACAAGGAATACATGACACTTCGCAAATCATATTATATCTTACCATGAAACATAGAAATGAGATGCGATATCGCGTTTTAAGAAGCATTAGAACACTATTGCTACGATACCTAGACATCTGCAGACGCTATTTCCTAGCAAGGAAGTTTCGCATTTACATTCATTTGAAGTGTAGACGAGGTATACATGACACTTCGAAAATCATATTACATCTTACAATGAAACATAGAAATGAGATGCGATATCGCGTTTTAAGAAGCATTAGAAATCTATTGCTACGATACGTAGACTTCTGCAAACGCTATTTCCTTGCAAGGAAGAGTCGCATTTACATTCATTTGAAGTGTAGACGAGGAATACATAACACTTCGCAAATCATATTATAACTTAACATGAAACATAGAATTGAGATGCGATATCGCGTTTTAAGAAGCATTAGAACTCTACTGCTACGATACCTAGACATCTGCAGACGCTATTTCCTAGCAAGGAAGTGTCGCATTTACATTCATTTCAAGTGTAGGCGAGGAATACATAACACTCCTCAAATTATATAATATCTTTCCATGAAACATAGAAATGAGATGCGATATCGCGTTTTAATAAGCATTAGAACTCTACTGCTACGATAGGTAGACATCTGCAAACGCTATTTCCTTGCAAGGAAGTGTCGCATTTACATTCATTTGAAGTGTAGACGAGGAATACATAAGACTTCGCAAATCGTGTTATATCTTACCATGAAACATAGAATTGAGATGCGATATCGCGTTTTAAGAAGCATTAGAACTCTATTGCTACGATACCTAGACATCTGCAGACGCTATTTCCTACCAAGGAAGTGTCGCATTTTCTTTCATTTGAAGTGTAGACGAGGAATACATAACACTTCGCAAATCATATTATATCTTACCATGAAACATAGAAATGAGATGCGATATCGCGTTTTAAGAAGCATTAGAACTCTATTGCTACGATACCTAGACATCTGCAGACACAATTTCGTAGCAAGGAAGTGTCGCATTTATATTCATTTGAAGTGTAGACGAGGAATACATAAGACTTCGCAAATCATATTATATCTTACCATGAAACATAGAAATGAGATGCGACATCGCGTTTTAAGAATCATAAGAACTCTATTGCTACGATACGTAGACATCTGCAAACGCTATTTCTTTGCAAGGAAGTGTCGCATTTACATTCATTTGAAGTGTAGACGAGGAATACATAACACTTCGCAAATCATATTATATCTTACCATGAAACATAGAAATGAGATGCGATATCGCGTTTTAAGAAGCATTAGAACTCTACTGCTACGATACCTAGATATCTGCAGACGCTATTTCCTAGCAAGGAAGTGTCGCATTTACATTCATTTGAAGTGTAGACGAGGAATACATAACACTTCGCAAATCATATTATATCTTACCACGAAACATAGAAATGAGATGCGATATCGCGTTTTAAGAAGCATTAGAACCCTATTGCTGCGATACCTGGAAATCTGCAAACGCTATTTCCTTGCAAGGAAGTGACGCATTTACATTCATTTGAATCGTAGACGAGGAATGCATAACACTTCGCAATTAATATTATATCTCATCATGGTACATAGAATTGAGATGCGATATCGCGTTTTAAGAATCATAAGAACTCCATTGCTACGATACGTAGACATCTGCAAACGCTATTTCCTTGCTAGGAAGTGTCGCATTGACATTCATTTGAAGTGTATATGAAGAATACATAGCACTTCGCAAGTCATATTATATCTTACCATGAAACATAGAAATGAGATGCGATATCGCGTTTTAAGAATCATAAGAACTCCTTTCCTACGATACGTAGACATCTGCAAACGCTATTTCCTTGCAAGGAAGTGTCGCATTTACATTCATTTGAAGTGTGGACGAGGAATACATAACACTTCGCAAATCATATTATATCTTACCATGAAGCATAGAAATGAGATGCGATATCGCGTTTTAAGAAGCATAAGAACTCTATTGCTACTATAGGTAGACATCTGCAAACGCTCTTTCCTTGCAAGGAAGTGTCGCATTTACATTCATTTGAAGTGTAGACGAGGAATACATAACACTTCGCAAATCATATTTTATCTTACCATGAAACATAGAAATGAAGCATTAGAACTCTATTGCTACGATACGTAGACATCTGCAAACGCTATTTCCTAGCGAGGAAGTGACGCATTTACATTCATTTGAAGCGTAGGCGAGGAATACATAACACTTCGCAAATCATATTATATCTTACCATGAAACATAGAAATGAGATGCGATATCGCGTTTTAAGAATCATAAGAACTCCTTTCCTACGATACGTAGACATCTGCAAACGCTATTTCCTTGGAAGGAAGTGTCGCATTTACATTCATTTGAAGTGTGGACGAGGAATACATAACACTTCGCAAATCATATTATATCTTACCATGAAACATAGAAATGAAGCATTAGAACTCTATTGCTACGATACGTAGACATCTGCAAACGTTATTTCCTTGCAAGGAAGTGTCGCATTTACATTCATTTGAAGTGTAGACGAGGAATACATAACACTTCGCAAATCATATTATATCTTACCATGAAACATAGAAACGAAATGCGATATCGCGTTTTAATAAGCATTAGAACTCTACTGCTACGATAGGTAGACATCTGCAAACGCTATTTCCTTTCAAGGAAGTGTCGCATTTACATTCATTTGAAGTGTAGACGAGGAGTACATAACACTTCGCAAATCATATTATATCTTACCATGAAACATAGAAATGAGATGCGACATCGCGTTTTAAGAATCATAAGAACTCTATTGCTACGATACGTAGACATCTGCAAACGCTATTTCTTTGCAAGGAAGTGTCGCATTTACATTCATTTGAAGTGTAGACGAGGAATACATAACACTTCGCAAATCATATTATATCTTACCATGAAACATAGAAATGAGATGCGATATCGCGTTTTAAGAAGCATTAGAACTCTACTGCTACGATACCTAGATATCGGCAGACGCTATTTCCTAGCAAGGAAGTGTCGCATTTACATTCATTTGACGTGTAGACGAGGAATACATAACACTTCGCAAATCATATTATATCTTACCACGAAACGTAGAAATGAGATGCGATATCGCGTTTTAAGAAGCATTAGAACCCTATTGCTGCGATACCTGGAAATCTGCAAACGCTATTTCCTTGCAAGGAAGTGACGCATTTACATTCATTTGAATCGTAGACGAGGAATGCATAACACTTCGCAATTAATATTATATCTCATCATGGTACATAGAATTGAGATGCGATTTCGCGTTTTAAGAATCATAAGAACTCCATTGCTACGATACGTAGACATCTGCAAACGCTATTTCCTTGCTAGGAAGTGTCGCATTTACATTCATTTGAAGTGTATACGAAGAATACATAGCACTTCGCAAGTCATATTATATCTTACCATGAAACATAGAAATGAGGTGCGATATCGCGTTTTAAGAAGCATTAGAACTCTATCGCTACGGTACCTAGACATGTGCAGACGCTATTTCCTAGCTAGGAAGTGTCGCATTTACATTCATTTGAAGTGTAGACGAGGAATACATAACACTTCGCAAATCATATTATATCTTACCATGAAACATAGAAATGAGATAAGATATCGCGTTTTAAGAAGCATTAGAACTCTACTGCTACGATACCTAGATATCGGCAGACGCTATTTCCTAGCAAGGAAGTGTCGCATTTACATTCATTTGACGTGTAGACGAGGAATACATAACACTTCGCAAATCATATTATATCTTACCACGAAACGTAGAAATGAGATGCGATATCGCGTTTTAAGAAGCATTAGAACCCTATTGCTGCGATACCTGGAAATCTGCAAACGCTATTTCCTTGCAAGGAAGTGACGCATTTACATTCATTTGAATCGTAGACGAGGAATGCATAACACTTCGCAATTAATATTATATCTCATCATGGTACATAGAATTGAGATGCGATTTCGCGTTTTAAGAATCATAAGAACTCCATTGCTACGATACGTAGACATCTGCAAACGCTATTTCCTTGCTAGGAAGTGTCGCATTTACATTCATTTGAAGTGTATACGAAGAATACATAGCACTTCGCAAGTCATATTATATCTTACCATGAAACATAGAAATGAGGTGCGATATCGCGTTTTAAGAAGCATTAGAACTCTATCGCTACGGTACCTAGACATGTGCAGACGCTATTTCCTAGCTAGGAAGTGTCGCATTTACATTCATTTGAAGTGTAGACGAGGAATACATAACACTTCGCAAATCATATTATATCTTACCATGAAACATAGAAATGAGATAAGATATTGTGTTCTGAGAAGCATTAGAACCCTATCGCTACGATACCTAGACATCTGCAGACGCTATTTCCTTTCAAGGAAGTGTCGCATTTACATTCATTTGAAGTGTAGACGAGGAGTACATAACACTTCGCAAATCATATTATATCTTACCATGAAACATAGAAATGAGATGCGACATCGCGTTTTAAGAATCATAAGAACTCTATTCCTACGATTCGTAGACATCTGCAAACGCTATTTCTTTGCAAGGAAGTGTCGCATTTACATTCCATTTGAAGTGTAGACGAGGAATACATAACACTTCGCAAATCATATTATACCTTACCTTGAAACATAGAAATGAGGTGCTATATCGCGTTTTAAGAAGCATTAGAACTCTATCGCTACGATACCTAGATATCTGCAGACGCTATTTCCTAGCAAGGAAGTGTCGCATTTACATTCATTTGAAGTGTAGACGAGGAATACATAACACTTCGCAAATCATATTATATCTTACCACGAAACATAGAAATGAGATGCGATATCGCGTTTTAAGAAGCATTAGAATCCTATTGCTGCGAAACCTGGAAATCTGCAAACGCTATTTCCTTGCAAGGAAGTGACGCATTTACATTCATTTGAATCGTAGACGCGGAATGCATAACACTTCGCAATTAATATTATATCTCATCATGGAACATAGAATTGAGATGCGATATCGCGTTTTAAGAATCATAAGAACTCCATAGCTACGATACGTAGACATCTGCAAACGCTATTTCCTTGCAAGGAAGCGTCGCATTTACATTCATTTGAAGTGTAGGCGAGGAATACATAACACTCCTCAAATTATATAATATCTTTCCATGAAACATAGAAATGAGATGCGATATCGCGTTTTAATAAGCATTAGAACTCTACTGCTACGATAGGTAGACATCTGCAAACGCTATTTCCTTGCAAGGAAGTGTCGCATTTACATTCATTTGAAGTGTGGACGAGGAATACATAACACTTCGCAAATCATATTATATCTTACCATGAAGCATAGAAATGAGATGCGATATCGCGTTTTAAGAAGCATAAGAACTCTATTGCTACTATAGGTAGACATCTGCAAACGCTCTTTCCTTGCAAGGAAGTGTCGCATTTACATTCATTTGAAGTGTAGACGAGGAATATATAACACTTCGCAAATCATATTATATCTTACCATGAAACATAGAAATGAAGCATTAGAACTCTATTGCTACGATACGTAGACATCTGCAAACGCTATTTCCTAGCGAGGAAGTGTCGCATTTACATTCATTTGAATCGTAGACGAGGAATGCATAACACTACGCAATTAATATTATATCTCATCATGGAACATAGAATTGAGATGCGATATCGCGTTTTAAGGATCATAAGAACTCCATAGCTACGATACGTAGACATCTGCAAACGCTATTTCCTTGCAAGGAAGCGTCGCATTTACATTCATTTGAAGTGTAGGCGAGGAATACATAACACTCCTCAAATTATATAATATCTTTCCATGAAACATAGAAATGAGATGCGATATCGCGTTTTAATAAGCATTAGAACTCTACTGCTACGATAGGTAGACATCTGCAAACGCTATTTCCTTGCAAGGAAGTGTCGCATTTACATTCATTTGAAGTGTGGACGAGGAATACATAACACTTCGCAAATCATATTATATCTTACCATGAAGCATAGAAATGAGATGCGATATCGCGTATTAAGAAGCATAAGAACTCTATTGCTACTATAGGTAGACATCTGCAAACGCTCTTTCCTTGCAAGGAAGTGTCGCATTTACATTCATTTGAAGTGTAGACGAGGAATACATAACACTTCGCAAATCATATTATATCTTACCATGAAACATAGAAATGAAGCATTAGAACTCTATTGCTACGATACGCAGACATCTGCAAACGCTATTTCCTAGCGAGGAAGTGTCGCATTTACATTCATTTGAAGCGTAGGCGAGGAATACATAACACTTCGCAAATCATATTATATCTTACCATGAAACATAGAAATGAGATGCGATATCGCGTTTTAAGAATCATAAGAACTCCTTTCCTACGATACCTAGACATCTGCAGACGCTATTTCCTAGCAAGGAAGTGTCGCATTTACATTCATTTGAAGTGTAGACGAGGTATACATGACACTTCGAAAATCATATTATATCTTACAATGAAACATAGAAATGAGATGCGATATCGCGTTTTAAAAAGCATAAGAACTCTATTGCTACTATAGGTAGACATCTGCAAACGCTCTTTCCTTGCAAGGAAGTGTCGCATTTACATTCATTTGGAGTGTAGACGAGGAATACATAACACTTCGCAAATCATATTATATCTTACCTTGAAACATAGAAATGAAGCATTAGAACTCTATTGCTACGATACGTAGACATCTGCAAACGCTATTTCCTAGCGAGGAAGTGTCGCATTTACATTCATTTGAAGCGTAGGCGAGGAATACATAACACTTCGCAAATCATATTATATCTTACATGAAACATAGAAATGAGATGCGATATCGCGTTTTAAGAATCATAAGAACTCTAATGCTACGATACGTAGCCATCTGCAAACGCTATTTCCTTGCAAGGTAGTGTCGCATTTACATTCATTTGAATCGTAGACGAGGAATGCATAACACTTCGCAATGAATATTATATCTTATCATTAAACATAGATATGAGATGCAATACATCGTTTTAAGAAGCATTTGAACACTATTGCTACGATACCTAGACATCTGCAGACGCTATTTCCTAGCAATGAAGTGTCGCATTTACATTCATTTGAAGTGTAGACAAGGAATACATGACACTTCGCAAATCATATTATATCTTACCATGAAAAAATAGAAATGAGATGCGCTATCGCGTTCTAGGAAGCATTAGAACTCTATTGATACGATAGGCAGATATCTGCAAACGCTATTTCTTTGCAAGGAAGTGTCGCATTTACATTCATTTGAAGTGTAGGCGAGGAATACATAAGACTTCGCAAATCGTGTTATATCTTACCATGAAACATAGAATTGAGATGCGATATCGCGTTTTAAGAAGCATTAGAACACTATTGCTACGATACCTAGACATCTGCAGACGCTATTTCCTAGCAAGGAAGTGTCGCATTTACATTCATTTGAAGTGTAGACGAGGAATACATGACACTTCGCAAATCATATTATATCTTACCATGAAGCATAGAAATGAAATGCGATATCGCGTTTTAAGAAGCATCAGAATTCTATTGCTACGATACGTAGACATCTGCAGATGCTATTTCCATTCAAGGAAGTGTCGCATTTACATTCATTTGAAGTGTAGACGAGGAGTACATAAGGACTTCGCAAATCATATTATATCTTACCATGAAACATAGAAATGAGATGCGATATCGCGTTTTAAGGATCATAAGAACTCTATTGCTACGATACATAGACATCTGCAAACGCTATTTCCTTGCAAGGAAGTGTCGCATTTACATTCATTTGAAGTGTAGGCGAGGAATACATAACACTCCTCAAATTATATAATATCTTTCCATGAAAACATAGAAATGAGATTGCGTTTATCGCGTTTTAAGAAGCATTAGAACACTATTGCTACGATACCTAGACATCTGCAGACGCTATTTCCTAGCAATGAAGTTTCGCATTTACATTCATTTGAAGTGTAGACAAGGAATACATGACACTTCGCAAATCATATTATATCTTACCATGAAACATAGAAATGAGATGCGCTATCGCGTTTTAAGAACCATTAGAACACTATTGCTACGATACCTAGACATCTGCAGACGCTATTTCCTAGCAAGGAAGTGTCGCATTTACATTCATTTGAAGTGTAGACGAGGTATACATGACCACTTCGAAAATCATATTATATCTTACAATGAAACATAGAAATGAGATGCGATATCGCGTTTTAAAAAGCATAAGAAACTCTATTGCTACTATAGGTAGACATCTGCAAACGCTCTTTCCTTGCAAGGAAGTGTCGCATTTACATTCATTTGGAGTGTAGACGAGGAATACATAACACTTCGCAAATCATATTATATCTTACCTTGAAACATAGAAATGAAGCATTAGAACTCTATTGCTACGATACGTAGACATCTGCAAACGCTATTTCCTAGCGAGGAAGTGTCGCATTTACATTCATTTGAAGCGTAGGCGAGGAATACATAACACTTCGCAAATCATATTATATCTTACCATGAAACATAGAAATGAGATGCGATATCGCGTTTTAAGAATCATAAGAACTCTAATGCTACGATACGTAGCCATCTGCAAACGCTATTTCCTTGCAAGGTAGTGTCGCATTTACATTCATTTGAATCGTAGACGAGGAATGCATAACACTTCGCAATGAATATTATATCTTATCATTAAACATAGATATGAGATGCAATACATCGTTTTAAGAAGCATTTGAACACTATTGCTACGATACCTAGACATCTGCAGACGCTATTTCCTAGCAATGAAGTGTCGCATTTACATTCATTTGAAGTGTAGACAAGGAATACATGACACTTCGCAAATCATATTATATCTTACCATGAAAAATAGAAATGAGATGCGCTATCGCGTTCTAGGAAGCATTAGAACTCTATTGATACGATAGGCAGATATCTGCAAACGCTATTTCTTTGCAAGGAAGTGTCGCATTTACATTCATTTGAAGTGTAGGCGAGGAATACATAAGACTTCGCAAATCGTGTTATATCTTACCATGAAACATAGAATTGAGATGCGATATCGCGTTTTAAGAAGCATTAGAACACTATTGCTACGATACCTAGACATCTGCAGACGCTATTTCCTAGCAAGGAAGTGTCGCATTTACATTCATTTGAAGTGTAGACGAGGAATACATGACACTTTCGCAAATCATATTATATCTTACCATGAAGCATAGAAATGAAATGCGATATCGCGTTTTAAGAAGCATCAGAATTCTATTGCTACGATACGTAGACATCTGCAGATGCTATTTCCATTCAAGGAAGTGTCGCATTTACATTCATTTGAAGTGTAGACGAGGAGTACATAAGACTTCGCAAATCATATTATATCTTACCATGAAACATAGAAATGAGATGCGATATCGCGTTTTAAGGATCATAAGAACTCTATTGCTACGATACATAGACATCTGCAAACGCTATTTCCTTGCAAGGAAGTGTCGCATTTACATTCATTTGAAGTGTAGGCGAGGAATACATAAACACTCCTCAAATTATATAATATCTTTCCATGAAACATAGAAATGAGATGCGTTATCGCGTTTTAAGAAGCATTAGAAACTCTACTGCTACGATACCTGGACATCTGCAGACGCTATTTCCTAGCAAGGAAGTGTCGCATTTACATTCATTTCAAGTGTAGGCGAGGAATACATAACACTCCTCAAATTATATAATATCTTTCCATGAAACATAGAAATGAGATGCGATATCGCGTTTTAATAAGCATTAGAACTCTACTGCTACGATAGGTAGACATCTGCAAACGCTATTTCCTTGCAAGGAAGTGGTCGCATTTACATTCATTTGAAGTGTAAACGAGGAATACATAACACTTCGCAAATCATATTATATCTTACCATGAAACATAGAAATGAGATGCGCTATCGCGTTCTAGGAAGCATTAGAACTCTATTGATACGATAGGCAGATATCTGCAAACGCTATTTCTTTGCAAGGAAGTGTCGCATTTACATTCATTTGAAGTGTAGGCGAGGGAATACATAAGACTTCGCAAATCGTGTTATATCTTACCATGAAACATAGAATTGAGATGCGATATCGCGTTTTAAGAAGCATTAGAACTCTATTGCTACGATACCTAGACATCTGCAGACGCTATTTCCTACCAAGGAAGTGTCGCATTTTCTTTCATTTGAAGTGTAGACGAGGAATACATAACACTTCGCAAATCATATTATATCTTACCATGAAAACATAGAAATGAGATGCGATATCGCGTTTTAAGAAGCATTAGAACTCTATTGCTACGATACCTAGACATCTGCAGACACTATTTCGTAGCAAGGAAGTGTCGCATTTATATTCATTTGAAGTGTAGACGAGGAATACATAAGACTTCGCAAATCATATTATATCTTACCATGAAACATAGAAATGAGATGCGATATCGCGTTTTAAGAAGCATTAGAACACTATTGCTACGATACCTAGACATCTGCAGACGCTATTTCCTAGCAAGGAAGTGTCGCATTTACATTCATTTGAAGTGTAGACGAGGAATACATAACACTTCGCAATCATATTATAACTTACCATGAAACATAGAATTGAGATGCGATATCGCGTTTTAAGAATCATAAGAACTCCATTGCTACGATACGTAGACATCTGCAAACGCTATTTCCTTGCAAGGAAGTGTCGCATTTACATTCATTTGAAGTGTAGGCGAGGAATACATAACACTCCTCAAATTATATAATATCTTTCATGAAACATAGAAATGAGATGCGTTATCGCGTTTTAAGAAGCATTAGAACTCTACTGCTACGATACCTAGACATCTGCAGACGCTATTTCCTAGCAAGGAAGTGTCGCATTTACATTCATTTCAAGTGTAGGCGAGGAATACATAATACTCCTCAAATTATATAATATCTTTCCATAAAACATAGAAATGAGATGCGATACCGCGTTTTAATAAGCATTAGAACTCTACTGCTACGATAGGTAGACATCTGCAAACGCTATTTCCTTGCAAGGAAGTGTCGCATTTACATTCATTTGAAGTGTAAACGAGGAATACATAACACTTCGCAAATCATATTATATCTTACCATGAAACATAGAAATGAGATGCGCTATCGCGTTCTAGGAAGCATTAGAACTCTATTGATACGATAGGCAGATATCTGCAAACGCTATTTCTTTGCAAGGAAGTGTCGCATTTACATTCATTTGAAGTGTATGCGAGGAATACATAAGACTTCGCAAATCGTGTTATATCTTACCATGAAACATAGAATTGAGATGCGATATCGCGTTTTAAGAAGCATTAGAACTCTATTGCTACGATACCTAGACATCTGCAGACGCTATTTCCTAGCAAGGAAGTGTCGCATTTACATTCATTTCAAGTGTAGGCGAGGAATACATAATACTCCTCAAATTATATAATATCTTTCCATAAAACATAGAAATGAGATGCGATACCGCGTTTTAATAAGCATTAGAACTCTACTGCTACGATAGGTAGACATCTGCAAACGCTATTTCCTTGCAAGGAAGTGTCGCATTTACATTCATTTGAAGTGTAAACGAGGAATACATAACACTTCGCAAATCATATTATATCTTACCATGAAACATAGAAATGAGATGCGCTATCGC
Source organism: Xylocopa sonorina (assembly GCF_050948175.1). NCBI lineage: Eukaryota > Metazoa > Arthropoda > Insecta > Hymenoptera > Apidae > Xylocopa > Xylocopa sonorina. Next base: position 106,752 of record NW_027490440.1, read on the forward strand.
GTTCTAGGAAGCATTAGAACTCTATTGATACGATAGGCAGATATCTGCAAACGCTATTTCTTTGCAAGGAAGTGTCGCATTTACATTCATTTGAAGTGTAGGCGAGGAATACATAAGACTTCGCAAATCGTGTTATATCTTACCATGAAACATAGAATTGAGATGCGATATCGCGTTTTAAGAAGCATTAGAACTCTATTGCTACGATACCTAGACATCTGCAGACGCTATTTCCTACAAAGGAAGTGTCGCATTTTCTTTCATTTGAAGTGTAGACGAGGAATACATAACACTTCGCAAATCATATTATATCTTACCATGAAACATAGAAATGAGATGCGATATCGCGTTTTAAGAAGCATTAGAACTCTATTGCTACGATACCTAGACATCTGCAGACACTATTTCGTAGCAAGGAAGTGTCGCATTTATATTCATTTGAAGTGTAGACGAGGAATACATAAGACTTCGCAAATCATATTATATCTTACCATGAAACATAGAAATGAGATGCGATATCGCGTTTTAAGAAGCATTAGAACACTATTGCTACGATACCTAGACATCTGCAGACGCTATTTCCTAGCAAGGAAGTGTCGCATTTACTTTCATTTGAAGTGTAGACGAGGAATACATGACACTTCGCAAATCATATTATATCTTACCATGAAACATAGAAATGAGATGCGATATCGCGTTTTAAGAAGCATCAGAATTCTATTGCTACGATACGTAGACATCTGCAGATGCTATTTCCATTCAAGGAAGTGTCGCATTTACATTCATTTGAAGTGTAGACGAGGAGTACATAACACTTCGCAAATCATATTATATCTTACCATGAAACATAGAAATGAGATGCGATATCGCGTTTTAAGGATCATAAGAACTCTATTGCTACGATACCTAGACATCTGCAGACACTATTTCGTAGCAAGGAAGTGTCGCATTTATATTCATTTGAAGTGTAGACGAGGAATACATAAGACTTCGCAAATCATATTATATCTTACCATGAAACATAGAAATAAGATGCGATATCGCGTTTTAAGAAGCATTAGAACACTATTGCTACGATACCTAGACATCTGCAGACGCTATTTCCTAGCAAGGAAGTGTCGCATTTACATTCATTTGAAGTGTAGACGAGGAATACATGACACTTCGCAAATCATATTATATCTTACCATGAAACATAGAAATGAGATGCGATATCGCGTTTTAAGAAGCATCAGAATTCTATTGCTACGATACGTAGACATCTGCAGATGCTATTTCCATTCAAGGAAGTGTCGCATTTACATTCATTTGAAGTGTAGACGAGGAGTACATAACACTTCGCAAATCATATTATATCTTACCATGAAACATAGAAATGAGATGCGATATCGCGTTTTAAGGATCATAAGAATTCTATTGCTACGATACATAGACATCTGCAAACGCTACTTCCTTGCAAGGAAGTGTCGCATTTACATTCATTTGAATCGTAGACGCGGAATGCATAATACTTCGCAATGAATATTATATCTTATCATGAAACATAGATATGAGATGCTATATCTCGTTTTAAGAATCATTTGAACTCTATTGCTACGATACCTAGACATCTGCAGACGCTATTTCCTAGCTAGGAAGTGTCGCATTTACATTCATTTGAAGTATAGACGAGGAATACGTGACACTTCGCAAATCATATTATATCTTACCATGAAACATAGAAATGAGATGCGATATCGCGTTTTAACAAGCATTAGAAATCTATTGCTACGATACGTAGACATCTGCAAACGCTATTTCTTTCCAAGGAAGTGTCGCATTTACATTCATTTGAAGTGTAGACGAGGAATACATAACACTTCGCAAATCATATTATATCTTACCATGAAACATAGAAATGAAATGCGATATCGCGTTTTAATAAGCATTAGAACTCTACTGCTACGATAGGTAGACATCTGCAAACGCTATTTCCTTTCAAGGAAGTGTCGCATTTACATTCATTTGAAGTGTAGACGAGGAGTACATAACACTTCGCAAATCATATTATATCTTACCATGAAACATAGAAATGAGATGCGACATCGCGTTTTAAGAATCATAAGAACTCTATTGCTACGATTCGTAGACATCTGCAAACGCTATTTCTTTGCAAGGAAGTGTCGCATTTACATTCATTTGAAGTGTAGACGAGGAATACATAACACTTCGCAAATCATATTATATCTTACCATGAAACATAGAAATGAGGTGCTATAACGCGTTTTAAGAAGCAATAGAACTCTATCGCTACGATACCTAGATATCAGCAGACGCTATTTCCTAGCAAGGAAGTGTCGCATTTACATTCATTTGAAGTGTAGACGAGGAATACATAACACTTCGCAATTCATATTATATCTTACCACGAAACATAGAAATGAGATGCGATATCGCGTTTTAAGAAGCATTAGAATCCTACTGCTGCGAAACCTGGAAATCTGCAAACGCTATTTCCTTGCAAGGAAGTGACGCATTTACATTCATTTGAATCGTAGACGAGGAATGCATAACACTTCGCAATGAATATTATATCTTATCATTAAACATAGATATGAGATGCAATATATCGTTTTAAGAAGCATTTGAACTCTATTGCTACGATACCTAGACATCTGCAGACGCTATTTCCTAGCAATGAAGTGTCGCATTTACATTCATTTGAAGTGTAGACAAGGAATACATGACACTTCGCAAATCATATTATATCTTACCATGAAACATAGAAATGAGATGCGATATCGCGTTTTAAGAATCATAAGAACTCTATTGCTACGATACATAGACATCTGCAAACGCTATTTCCTTGCAAGGAAGTGTCGCATTTACATTCACTTGAATCGTAGACACGGAATGCATAACACTTCGCAATGAATATTATATCTTATCATGAAACATAGATATGCGATGCTATATCTCGTTTTAAGAATCATTTGAACTCTATTGCTACGATACCTAGACATCTGCAGACGCTATTTCCTAGCTAGGAAGTGTCGCATTTACATTCATTTGAAGTGTAGACGAGGAATACGTGACACTTCTCAAATCATATTATATCTTACCATGAAACATAGAAATGAGATGCGATATCGCGTTTTAACAAGCATTAGAAATCTATTGCTACGATACGTAGACATCTGCAAACGCTATTTCTTTCCTAGGAAGTGTCGCATTTACATTCATTTGAAGTGTAGACGAGGAATACATGACACTTCGCAAATCATATTATATCTCACCATGGAACATAGAAATGAGATGCGACATCGCGTCTTAAGAAGCATTAGAAGACTATTGCTACGATACCTAGACATCTGCAGACGCTATTTCCTAGCAAGGAAGTCTCGCATTTACATTCATTTGAAGTGTAGACGAGGAATACATGACACTTCGCAAATCATATTATATCTTACCATGAAACATAGAAATGAGATGCGATATCGCGTTTTAAGAATCATAAGAACTCTACTGTTACGATACGTAGACATCTGCAAACGCTATTACCTTGCAAGGAACTGTCGCATTTACGTTCATTTGAATCGCAGACAAGGAATGCATAACACTTCGCAATGAATATTATATCTTATCATGAAACATAGATATGCGATGCAATATCTCGTTTTAAGAAGCATCTGAACTCTATTGCTTCGATACGTAAGCATCTGCAAACGCTATTTCCTTGCAAGGAAGTGTCGCATTTACATTCATTTGAAGTGTAGACGAGGAATACATAACACTTCGCAAATCATATTATATCTTACCGTGAAACATAGAAATGAGATAGGATATAGCGTTTTAAGAATCATAAGAACTCCATTGCTACGATACGTAGACATCTGCAAACGCTATTTCCTTGCAAGGAAGTGTCGCATTTACATTTATTTGAAGTGTAGACGGGGAATACATAACACTTCGCAAATCATATAATATCTTACTATGAAACACAGAAATGAGATGCGATATCGCGTTTTAAGAAGCATTAGAACTCTATTGCTACGATACCTAGACATCTGCAGACGCTATTTCCTAGCAAGGAAGTGTCGCATTTACATTCATTTGAAGTGTAGACGAGGAATACATGACACTTCGCAAATCATATTATATCTCACCATGGAACATAGAAATGAGATGCGACATCGCGTCTTAAGAAGCATTAGAACACTATTGCTACGATACCTAGACATCTGCAGACGCTATTTCCTAGCAAGGAAGTGTCGCATTTACGTTCATTTGAATCGTAGACGTAGAATGCATAACAATTCGCAATGAATAATATATCTTATCATGAAACATAGATATGTGATGCAATATTTCGTTTTAAGAAGCATTTGAACTCTATTGCTTCGATACGTAGACATCTGCAGACGCCATTTCCTTGCAAGGAAGTGTCGCATTTACATTCATTTGAAGTGTAGACGAGGAATACATATCACTTCGCAAATCATATAATATCTTACCATGAAACATAGAAATGAGATGCGATATCGTGTTTTAAGAAGCATTAGAACTCTATTGCTACGATACCTAGACATCTGCAGACGCTATTTCCTAGGAAGGAAGTGTCGCATTTACGTTCATTTGAATCGTAGACGTAGAATGCATAACAATTCGCAATGAATAATATATCTTATCATGAAACATAGATATGTGATGCAATATTTCGTTTTAAGAAGCATTTGAACTCTATTGCTTCGATACGTAGACATCTGCAAACGCTATTTCCTTGCAAGGAAGTGTCGCATTTACATTCATTTGAAGTATAGACGAGGAATACTTAACACTTCGCAAATCATATTATATTCTACCATGAAACATAGAAATGAGATGCGATATCGCGTTTTAAGAAGCATTAGAACTCCATTGCTACGATACGTAGACATCTGCAAACGCTATTTCCTTGCAAGGAAGTGTCGCATTTACATTCAATTGAATCGTAGACGCGGAATGCATAACACTTCGCAAAGAATATTATATCTTATCATGAAACATAGATATGAGATATTATATCTCGTTTTAAGAAGCATTTGAACTCTATTGCTACGATACCTAGACATCTGCAGACGCTATTTCCTAGCAAGGAAGTGTCGCATTTACATTCATTTGAAGTGTAGACGAGGAATACATGACACTTCGCAAATCATATTATATCTGACCATGAAACATAGAAATGAGATGCGATATCGCGTTTTAAGAAGCATTAGAAATCTATTGCTACGATACGTAGGCGTCTGCAAACGCTATTTCTTTGGAAGGAAGTGTCGCACTTACATTCATTTGAAGTGTAGACGAGGAATACATAACACTTCGCAAATCATATTATATCTTACCATGAAACATAGAAATGAGATGCGATATCGCGTTTTAAGAATCATAAGAGCTCTATTGCTACGATACGTAGACATCTGCAAACGCACTTTCCTTGCAGGGAAGTGTCGCATTAACATTCATATGAAGTGTAGACGAGGAATACATAACACTTCGCAAATCATATTATATCATACCACGAAACATATAAATGAGATGCGATATTGCGTTTTGAGAAGCATCAGAACTCTATCGCTGCGATACCTAAACATCTGCAGACGCTATTTCCTTTCAAGGGAGTGTCGCATTTACAATCATTTGAAGTGTAGACGAGGAGTACATAACACTACGCAAATCATATTATATCTTACCATGAAACATAGATATGTGATGCAATATCTCGTTTTAAGTAGCATTTGAACCCTTTTGCTTCGATAGGTAGACATCTGCAAACGCTATTTCCTTGCAAGGCAGTGTCGCATTTACATTCATTTGAAGTGTAGACGAGGAATACATCACACTTCACAAATCATATTATATCTTACCATGAAACATAGAAATGAGATGCGATATCGCGTTTTAAGATGCATTAGAATTCTATTGCTACGATAGGTAGACTCCTGCAAACGCTATTTCCTTGCAAGGAAGTGTCGCATTTACGTTCATTTGAAGTGTAGACGAAGAATACATAACACTTCGCAAATCATATTATATCTTACCATGAAACATAGAAATGAGATGCGATATCGCGTTTTAAGATGCATTAGAATTCTATTGCTACGATAGGTAGATACCTGCAAACGCTATTTCCTTGCAAGGAAGTGTCGCATTTACGTTCATTTGAAGTGTAGACGAGGAATACATAACACTTCGCAAATCATATAATATCTTACCACGAAACATAGAAATGAGATGCGATATCGCGTTTTAAGAAGCATTAGAACTCTATTGCAACGATACCTAGACATCTGCAGACGCTATTTCCTAGGAAGGAAGTGTCGCATTTACGCTCATTTGAATCGTAGACGTAGAAGGCATAACACTTCGCAATGAATAATTTATCTTATCATGAAACATAAATATGTGATGCAATATCTCGTTTTAAGAAGCATTTGAACTCTATTGCTTCGATACGTAGACATCTGCAAACGCTATTTCCTTGCAAGGAAGTGTCGCATTTACATTCATTTGGTTTTGGTTTCATGGTAAGATATAATATGATTTGCGAAGTGTTATGTATTCCTCGTCTACACCTCATATGAATGTTAATGCGACACTTCCTTGCAAGGAAAGTGCGTTTGCAGATGTCTACCTATCGTAGCAGTAGAGTTCTAATGCTTCTTAAAACGCGATATTGCATCTCATTTCTATGTTTCATGGTAAGATATAATATGATTTGCGAAGTGTTATGTATTCCTCGTCTACACTTCAAATGAATGTAAATGCGACACTTCCTTGCAAAGAAATAGCGTTTGCAGATGTCTACGTATCGTAGCAATAGATTTCTAATGCTTCTTAAAACGCGATATCGCATCTCATTTCTATGTTTCATGGTAAGATATAATATGATTTGCGAAGTGTCATGTATTCCTCGTCTACACTTCAAATGAATGTAAATGCGACACTTCCTTGCTAGGAAATAGCGTCTGCAGATGTCTAGGTATCGTTGCAATAGAGTTCAAATGCTTCTTAAAACGAGATATAGTATCTCATATCTATGTTTCATGATAAGATATAATATTCATTGCGAAGTGTTATGCATTCCGCGTCTACGATTCAATTGAATGTAAATGCGACACTTCCTTGCAAAGAAATAGCGTTTGCAGATGTCTACGTATCGTAGCAATTGAGTTCTTATGATTCTTAAAACGCGATATCGCATCTCATTTCTATGTTTCATTGTAAGATATAATATGATGTGCGAAGTGTTATGTATTCCTCGTCTACACTTCAAATGAATGTAAATGCGACACTTCCTTGCAAGGAAATAGCGTTTGCAGATGCCTACGTATCGAAGCAATAGAGTTCAAATGCTTCTTAAAACAGGATATTCCATCTCATATCTATGTTTCATGATAAGATATAATATTCATTGCGAAGTATTATGCATTCCTCGTCTGAAGAAATGAGATGCGATATCGCGTTTTAAGAAGCATTAGAACTCTATTGCTACCATACCTAGACATCTGCAGACGCTATTTCCTAGCAAGGAAGTGTCGCATCTACATTCAATTGAAGTGTAGACGAGGAATACATGACACTTCGCAAATCATATTATATCTTACCATGAAACATAGAAATGAGATGCGACATCGCGTCTTAAGAAGCATTAGAACACTATTGCTACGATACCTAGACATCTGCAGACGCTATTTCCTAACAAGGAAGTGTCGCATTTACATTCATTTGAAGTGTAGACGATGAATACATGACACTTCGCTAATCATATTATATCTTACCATGAAACATAGAAATGAGATGCAATATCGCGTTTTAAGAATCATAAGAACTCTACTGTTGCGATGCGTAGACATCTGCAAACGCTATTACCTTGCAAGGAAGTGTCGCATTTACGTTCATTTGAATCGCAGACGAGGAATGCATAACACTTCGCAATGAATATTATATCTTATCATGAAACATAGATATGCGATGCAATATATCGTTTTAAGAAGCATTTGAACTCTATTGCTTCGATAAGTAGGCATCTGCAAACGCTATTTCCTTGCAAGGAAGTGTCGCATTTACATTCATTTGAAGTGTAGACGAGGAATACATAACACTTCGCAAATCATATTATATCTTACCATGAAACATAGAAATGAGATGCGATATCGCGTTTTAAGAATCATAAGAACTCCATTGCTACAATACGTAGACATCTGCAAACGCTATTTCCTTGCAAGGAAGTGTCGCGTTTACATTTATTTGAAGTGTAGACGAGGAATACATAACACTTCGCAAATCATATAATATCTTACTATGAAACACAGAAATGAGATTCGATATCGCGTTTTAAGAAGCATTAGAACTCTATTGCTTCGATACGTAGGCATCTGCAAACGCTATTTCCTTGCAAGGAAGTGTCGCATTTACATTCATTTGAAGTGTAGACGAGGAATACATAACACTTCGCAAATCATATTATATCTTAACGTGAAACATAGAAATGAGATGCGATATCGCGTTTTAAGAATCATAAGAACTCCATTGCTACGATACGTAGACATCTGCAAACGCTATTTCCTTGCAAGGAAGTGTCGCATTTACATTTATTTGAAGTGTAGACGAGGAATACATAACACTTCGCAAATCGTATAATATCTTACTATGAAACACAGAAATGAGATGCGATATCGCGTTTTAAGAAGCATTAAAACTCTATTGCTACGATATCTAGACATCTGCAGACGCTATTTCCTAGCAAGGAAGTCTCGCATTTACATTCATTTGAAGTGTAGACGAGGAATACATGACACTTCGCAAATCATATTATATCTTACCATGAAACATAGAAATGAGATGCGATATCGCGTTTTAAGAATCATAAGAACTCTACTGTTACGATACGTAGACATCTGCAAACGCTATTACCTTGCAAGGAAGTGTCGCATTTACGTTCGTTTGAATCGCAGACGAGGAATGCATAACACTTCGCAATGAATATTATATCTTATCATGAAACATAGATATGCGATGCAATATCTCGTTTTAAGAAGCATTTGAACTCTATTGCTTCGATACGTAGGCATCTGCAAACGCTATTTCCTTGCAAGGAAGTGTCGCATTTACATTCATTTGAAGTGTAGACGAGGAATACATAACACTTCGCAAATCATATTATATCTTAACGTGAAACATAGAAATGAGATGCGATATCGCGTTTTAAGAATCATAAGAACTCCATTGCTACGATACGTAGACATCTGCAAACGCTATTTCCTTGCAAGGAAGTGTCGCATTTACATTTATTTGAAGTGTAGACGAGGAATACATAACACTTCGCAAATCATATAATATCTTACTATGAAACACAGAAATGAGATGCGATATCGCGTTTTAAGAAGCATTAAAACTCTATTGCTACGATATCTAGACATCTGCAGACGCTATTTCCTAGCAAGGAAGTCTCGCATTTACATTCATTTGAAGTGTAGACGAGGAATACATGACACTTCGCAAATCATATTATATCTTACCATGAAACATAGAAATGAGATGCGATATCGCGTTTTAAGAATCATAAGAACTCTACTGTTACGATACGTAGACATCTGCAAACGCTATTACCTTGCAAGGAAGTGTCGCATTTACGTTCATTTGAATCGCAGACGAGGAATGCATAACACTTCGCAATGAATATTATATCTTATCATGAAACATAGATATGCGATGCAATATCTCGTTTTAAGAAGCATTTGAACTCTATTGCTTCGATACGTAGACATCTGCAAACGCAATTTCCTTGCAAGGAAGTGTCGCATTAACATTCATATGAAGTGTAGACGAGGAATACATAACACTTCGCAAATCATATTATATCTGACCATGAAATATAGAAATGAGATGCGATATCGCGTTTTAAGTATCATAAGAACCCTATTGCTACGATACGTAGACATCTGCAGACGCCATTTCCTTGCAAGGAAGTGTGGCATTTACATTCATTTGAAGTGTAGACGAGGAATACATAACACTTCGCAAATCATATAATATCTTACGATGAAACATAGAAATGAGATGCGATATCGCGTTTTAAGAAGCATTAGAACTCTATTGCAACGATACCTAGACATCTGCAGACGCTATTTCCTAGCAAGGAAGTGTCTCATTTACGTTCATTTGAATCGTAGACGTAGAATGCATAACACTTCGCAATGAATAATATATCTTATCATGAAACATAGATATGTGATGCAATATCTCGTTTTAAGAAGCATTTGAACTCTATTGCTTCGATACGTAGACATCTGCAAACGCTATTTCCTTGCGAGGTAGTGTCGCATTTACATTCATTTGAAGTGTAGACGAGGAATACATGACACTTCTCAAATCATATTATATCTTACCATGAAACATAGAAATGAGATGCGATATCGCGTTTTAAGATGCATTAGAATTCTATTGCTACGATAGGTAGACTCCTGCAAACGCTATTTCCTTGCAAGGAAGTGTCGTATTTACGTTCATTTGAAGTGTAGACGAAGAATACATAACACTTCGCAAATCATATTATATCTTACCATGAAACATAGAAGTGAGATGCGATATCGCGTTTTAAGATGCATTAGAATTCTATTGCTACGATAGGTAGATACCTGCAAACGCTATTTCCTTGCAAGGAAGTGTCGCATTTACGTTCATTTGAAGTGTAGACGAGGAATACATAACACTTCGCAAATCATATAATATCTTACCATGAAACATAGAAATGAGATGCGATATCGCGTTTTAAGAAGCATTAGAACTCTATTGCAACGATACCTAGACATCTGCAGACGCTATTTCCTAGGAAGGAAGTGTCGCATTTACGCTCATTTGAATCGTAGACGTAGAAGGCATAACACTTCGCAATGAATAATTTATCTTATCATGAAACATAAATATGTGATGCAATATCTCGTTTTAAGAAGCATTTGAACTCTATTGCTTCGATACGTAGACATCTGCAAACGCTATTTCCTTGCAAGGAAGTGTCGCATTTACATTCATTTGGTTTTGGTTTCATGGTAAGATATAATATGATTTGCGAAGTGTTATGTATTCCTCGTCTACACCTCATATGAATGTTAATGCGACACTTCCTTGCAAGGAAAGTGCGTTTGCAGATGTCTACCTATCGTAGCAGTAGAGTTCTAATGCTTCTTAAAACGCGATATCGCATCTCATTTCTATGTTTCATGGTAAGATATAATATGATTTGCGAAGTGTTATGTATTCCTCGTCTACACTTCAAATGAATGTAAATGCGACACTTCCTTGCAAAGAAATAGCGTTTGCAGATGTCTACGTATCGTAGCAATAGATTTCTAATGCTTCTTAAAACGCGATATCGCATCTCATTTCTATGTTTCATGGTAAGATATAATATGATTTGCGAAGTGTCATGTATTCCTCGTCTACACTTCAAATGAATGTAAATGCGACACTTCCTTGCTAGGAAATAGCGTCTGCAGATGTCTAGGTATCGTTGCAATAGAGTTCAAATGCTTCTTAAAACGAGATATAGTATCTTATATCTATGTTTCATGATAAGATATAATATTCATTGCGAAGTGTTATGCATTCCGCGTCTACGATTCAATTGAATGTAAATGCGACACTTCCTTGCAAAGAAATAGCGTTTGCAGATGTCTACGTATCGTAGCAATTGAGTTCTTATGATTCTTAAAACGCGATATCGCATCCCATTTCTATGTTTCATTGTAAGATATAATATGATGTGCGAAGTGTTATGTATTCCTCGTCTACACTTCAAATGAATGTAAATGCGACACTTCCTTGCAAGGAAATAGCGTTTGCAGATGCCTACGTATCGAAGCAATAGAGTTCAAATGCTTCTTAAAACAGGATATTCCATCTCATATCTATGTTTCATGATAAGATATAATATTCATTGCGAAGTATTATGCATTCCTCGTCTGAAGAAATGAGATGCGATATCGCGTTTTAAGAATCATAAGAACCCTATTGCTACGATACGCAGACATCTGCAGACGCTATTTCCTTGCAAGGAGGTGTCGCATTTCCATTCATTTGAAGTGTAGACGAGGAATACATAACACTTCGCAAATCATATTATATCTTACCATGAAACATAGAAATGAGATGCGACATCGCGTCTTAAGAAGCATTAGAACACTATTGCTACGATACCTAGACATCTGCAGACGCTATTTCCTAGCAAGGAAGTCTCGCATTTACACTCATTTGGAGTGTAGACGAGGAATACGTGACACTTCGCAAATTATATTATATCTTACCATGAAACATAGAAATGAGATGCGATATCGCATTTTAAGAAGCATTAGAACTCTATTGCTCCGATACGTAGACATCTGCAAACGCTATTTCCTTGCAAGGAAGTGTCGCATTTACATTCATTTGAATCGTATACGAGGAATGCATAACACTTCGCAATGAATATTATATCTTATCATGAAACGTAGATATGAGATGCTATATCTCGTTTTAAGAAGCATTTGAACTCTATTGCTACGATACCTAGACATCTGCAGACGCTATTTCCTAGAAAGGAAGTGTCGCATTTACATTCATTTGAGGTGTAGACGAGGAATACATGACACTTCGCAAATCATATTATATCTTACCATGAAACATAGAAATGAGATGCGATATCGCGTTTTAAGAAGCATTAGAAATCTATTGCTACGATACGTAGACATCTGCAAACGCTATTTCCTTCCAAGGAGGTGTTGCATTCACATTCATTTGAAGTGTAGACGAGGAATACATAACACTTCGCAAATCATGTTATATCTTACCATGAAACATAGAAATGAGATGCGATATTGCGTTTTGAGAAGCATTAGAAATCTATCGCTACGATACCTAGACATCTGCAGACGCTATTTCCTAGCAAGGAAGTGTCGCATTTACATTCATTTGAATCATAGATGAGGAACGCATAACACTTCGCAATGAATAGTATATCTTATCATGAAACATAGATATGAGATGCAATATCTCGTTTTAAGAAGCATTTGAACTCTATTGCTACGATACCTAGAATTCTGCAGACGCTATTTCCTAGCAAGGAAGTGTCGCATTTACATTCATTTGAAGTGTAGACGAGGAATACATGACACTTCGCAAATCATATTATATCTTACTATGAAACACAGAAATGAGATGCGATATCGCGTTTTAAGAAGCATTAGAACTCTATTGCTACCATACCTAGACATCTGCAGACGCTATTTCTTAGCAAGGAAGTGTCGCATTTACATTCAATTGAAGTGTAGACGAGGAATACATGACACTTCGCAAATCATATTATATCTTACCATGAAACATAGAAATGAGATGCGACATCGCGTCTTAAGAAGCATTAGAACACTATTGCTACGATACCTAGACATCTGCAGGCGCTATTTCCTAGCGAGGAAATATCGCAGTCACATTCATTTGAAGTGTAGACGAGGAATACATGACACTTCGCAAATCATATTATATCTTACCATGAAACATAGAAATGAGATGCGATATCGCGTTTTAAGAAGCATTAGAAAGCTATTGCAACGATACGTAGACATCTGCAAACGCTATTTCCTAGCGAGGAAGTATCGCATTCACATTCATTTGAAGTGTAGACGAGGAATACATAACACTTCGCAAATCATGTTTTATCTTATCATGAAACATAGAAATGAGATGCGATATTGCGTTTTGTGAAGCATTAGAACTCTACCGCTACGATACCTAGACATCTGCAGACGCTATTTCCTGGCAAGGAAGTGTCGCATTTACAGTCATTTGAATCATAGATGAGGACCGCATAACACTTCGCAATGAATATTATATCTTATCAAAAACATAGATATGAGATGCAATATCTCGTTTTAAGAAGCATTTGAACTCTATTGCTACGATACCTAGAATTCTGCAGACGCTATTTCCTAGCAAGGAAGTGTCGCATTTACATTCATTTGAAGTGTAGACGAGGAATACATGACAATTCGCAAATCATATTATATCTCACCATGGAACATAGAAATGAGACGCGACATCGCGTCTTAAGAAGCATTAGAAGACTATTGCTACGATACCTAGACATCTGCAGACGCTATTTCCTAGCAAGGAAGTCTCGCATTTACATTCATTTGAAGTGTAGACGAGGAATACATGACACTTCGCAAATCATATTATATCTTACCATGAAACATAGAAATGAGATGCGATATCGCGTTTTAAGAATCATAAGAACTCTACTGTTACGATACGTAGACATCTGCAGACGCTATTTCCTAGCAAGGAAGTGTCGCATTTACATTCATTTGAAGTGTAGACGAGGAATACATGACACTTCGCAAATCATATTATATCTTACCATGAAACATAGAAATGAGATGCGATATCGCGTTTTAAGAAGCATTAGAATTCTATTGCTCCGATACGTAGACATCTGCAAACGCTATTTCCTTGCACGGAAGTGTCACATTTACATTCATTTGAAGTGTATACGACGAATACATAACACTTGGCAAATCATATTACATCTTACCATGAAACGTAGAAATGAGATGCGATATCGCGCTTTAGGAAGCATTAGAACTCTATTGCTACGATACCTAGACATCTGCAGACGCTATTTCCTAACAAGGAAGTGTCGCATTTACTTTCATTTGAATCGTAGACGAGGAATGCATAACACTTCGCAATGAATATTATATCTTATCATGAAACATAGATATGAGATGCAATATCTCGTTTTAAGAAGCATTTGAACTCTATTTCTTCGATACGTAGACATCAGCAAACACTATTTCCTTGCAAGGAAGTGTCGCACTTACATTCATTTGAAGTGTAGAGGAGGAATACATAACACTTCGCAAATCATATTACATCTTACCATGAAACATAGAAATGAGATGCGATATCGCGTTTTAAGAAGCATTAGAACTCTATTGCTCCGATACGTAGACATCTGCAAACGCTATTTCCTTGCAAGGAAGTGTCACATTTACATTCATTTGAAGTGTAGACGACGAATACATAACACTTCGCAAATCATATTACTTCTTACCATGAAACGTAGAAATGAGATGCGATATCACGTTTTAGGAAGCATTAGAACTCTATTGCTACGATACCTAGACATCTGCAGACGCTATTTCCTAAAAGGAAGTGTCGCATTAACTTTCATTTGAATCGTAGACGAGGAATGCATAACACTTCGCAATGAATATTATATCTTATCATGAAACATAGATATGAGATGCAATATCTCGTTTTAAGAAGCATTTGAACTCTATTTCTTCGATACGTAGACATCAGCAAATGCTATTTCCTTGCAAGGAAGTGTCGCACTTACATTCATTTGAAGTGTAGAGGAGGAATACATAACACTTCGCAAATCATATTACATCTTACAATGAAACATAGAAATGAGATGCGATATCGCGTTTTAAGAAGCATTAGAAATCTATTGCTACGATACGTAGACATCTGCAGACGCTATTTCCTTGCAAGGAAGTGTCGCATTTACATTCATTTGAAGTGTAGACGAGGAATACATCACACTTCGCAAATCATATTATATCTTACCAAGAAACATAGAAATGAGATGCGATATTGCGTTTTGAGAAGCATCAGAACTCTATCGCTGCGATACCTAAACATCTGCAAACGCTATTTCCTTGCAAGGAAGTTTCGCATTTACATTCATTTGAAGTGTAAACGAGGAATACATAAGACTTCGCAAATCATTTTATATCTTACCATGAAACATAGAAATGAGATGCGATATCGCGTATTAAGAATCATAAGAACTCCATTGCTACGATACGTAGACATCTGCAAACGATATTTCCTTGCAAGGAAGTGTCGCATTTACATTCAGTTGAATCGTAGACGCGGAATGCATAACACTTCGCAATGAATATTATATCTTATCATGAAACATAGATATGAGATATTATATCTCGTTTTAAGAAGCATTTGAACTCTATTGCTACGATACCTAGACATCTGCAGACGCTATTTCCTAGCAAGGAAGTGTCGCATTTGCGTTCATTTGAATCGTAGACGTAGAATGCATAACGCTTCGCAATGAATAATATATCTTATCATGAAACATAGATATGTGATGCAATATCTCGTTTTAAGAAGCATTTGAACTCTATTGCTTCGATACGTAGACATCTGCAAACGCTATTTCCTTGCAAGGAAGTGTCGCATTTACATTCATTTGAAGTGTAGACGAGGAATACATAACACTTCGCAAATCATATTATATCTTACCATGAAACATAGAAATGAGAAGCCATATCGCGTTTTAAGAAGCATTAGAAATCTATTGCTACGATACGTAGACATCTGCAAACGCTATTTCTTTGCAAGGAAGTGTCGCATTTACATTCATTTGAAGTGTCGACGAGGAATACATAACACTTCGCAAATCATATTATATCTTACCATGAAACATAGATATGAGGTGCGATATCGCGTTTTAAGAAGCATTAGAACACTACTGCTGCGATAGGTAGACATCTGCAAACGCTATTTCCTTGCAAGGAAGTGTCGCATTTACATTCAATTGAATCGTAGACGCGGAATGCATAACACTTCGCAAATCATATTATATCCTACCAAGAAACATAGAAATGAGATGCGATATTGCGTTTTGAAAAGCATCAGAACTCTATCGCTGCGATAGCTAAACATCTGCAAACGCTATTTCCTTGCAAGGAAGTTTCGCATTTACATTCATTTGAAGTGTAGACGAGGAATACATAAGACTTCGCAAATCATGTTATATCTTACCATGAAACATAGAAATGAGATGCAATATCGCGTTTTAAGAAGCATTAGAACTCTATTGCTACGATACCTAGACATCTGCAGACGCTATTTCCTAGCAAGGAAGTGTCGCATTTACATTCATTTGAAGTGTAGACGAGGAATACATAACACTTCGCAAATCATGTTATATCTTTCCATGAAACATAGAAGTGAGATGCGATATCGCGTTTTAAGAAGCATTAGAACTCTATTGCTACGATACCTAGACATCTGCAGACGCTATTTCCTACCAAGGAAGTGTCGCATTTACATTCATTTGAAGTGTAGACGAGGAATACATAAGACTTCGCAAATCATATTATATCTTACCATGAAACATATAAATGTGATGCGATATCGCGTTTTAAGAAGCATTAGAACTCTACTGCTACGATAGGCAGACATCTGCAAACGCTATTTACTTGCAAGGAAGTGTTGCATTTACATTCATTTGAAGTGTAGACGAGGAATACATCACAATTCGCAAATCATATTATATCTTACCATGAAACATAGAAATGAGATGCGATATCGCGTATTAAGAATCATAAGAACTCCATTGCTACGATACGTAGACATCTGCAAACGCTATTTCCTTGCAAGGAAGTGTCGCATTTACATTCAATTGAATCGTAGACGCGGAATGCATAACACTTCGCAATGAATATTATATCTTATCATGAAACATAGATATGGGATATTATATCTCGTTTTAAGAAGCATTTGAACTCTATTGCTACGATACCTAGACATCTGCAGACGCTATTTCCTAGCAAGGAAGTGTCGCATGTACATTCATTTGAAGTGTAGACGAGGAATACATGACACTTCGCAAATCATATTATATCTTACCATGAAACATTGAAATGAGATGCGATATTGCGTTTTAAGAAGCATTAGAAATCTATTGCTACGATACGTAGACATCTGCAAACGCTATTTCTTTGCAAGGAAGTATCGCATTTACATTCATTTGAAGTGTTGACGAGGAATACATAACACTTCGCAAATCATATTATATCTTACCGTGAAACATAGATATGAGGTGCGATATCGCGTTTTAAGAAGCATTAGAACTCCATTGCTACGATACGTAGACATCTGCAAACGCTATTTCCTTGCAAGGAAGTGTCGCATTTACATTTAATTGAATCGTAGACGCGGAATGCATAACACTTCGCAATGAATATTATATCTTATCATGAAACATAGATATGAGATATTATATCTCGTTTTAAGAAGCATTTGAACTCTATTGCTACGATACCTAGACATCTGCAGACGCTATTTCCTAGCATGGAAGTGTCGCATTTACATTCATTTGAAGTGTAGACGAGGAATACATAACACTTCGCAAATCATGTTATATCTTACCATGAAACATAGAAGTGAGATGCGATATCGCGTTTTAAGAAGCATTAGAACTCTATTGCTACGATACCTAGACATCTGCAGACGCTATTTCCTACCAAGGAAGTGTCGCATTTACATTCATTTGAAGTGTAGACGAGGAATACATAAGACTTCGCAAATCATATTATATCTTACCATGAAACATAGAAATGAGATGCGATATCGCGTTTTAAGAAGCATTAGAACTCTACTGCTACGATAGGCAGACATCTGCAAACGCTATTTCCTTGCAAGGAAGTGTCGCATTTACAATCATTTGAAGTGTAGACGTGGAGCACATAACACTACGCAAATCATATTATATCTTACCATGAAACATAGAAATGAGAAGCGATATCGCGTTTTAAGAATCACAAGAACTCTATTGCTACGATACGTAGACATCTGCAAACGCTATTTCCTTACAAGAAAGTGTCGCAATTACATTCATTTGAATCGTATACTGGGAATGCATAACACTTCGCAATGAATATTATATCTTATCATGAAACGTAGATATGAGATGCTATATCTCGTTTTAAGAAGCATTTGAACTCTATTGCTACGATACCTAGACATCTGCAGACGCTATTTCCTAGCAAGGAAGTGTCGCACTTACATTCATTTGAAGTGTAGACGAGGAATACATGACACTTCGCAATTCATATTATATCTTACCATGAAACATAGAAATGAGATGCCATATCGCGTTTTAAGAAGCATTAGAAACCTATTGCTACGATACGTAGACATCTGCAAACGCTATTTCTTTCCAAGTAGGTGTCGCATTTACATTCATTTGAAGTGTAGACGATTAATACATAACACTTCGCAAATCATATTATATCTTACCAGGAAACATAGAAATGAGATGCGATATCGCGTATTAAGAATCATAAGAACTCCATTGCTACGATACGTAGACATCTGCAAACGCTATTTCTTTGCAAGGAAGTGTCGCATTTACATTCATTTGAAGTGTAGGCGAGGAATACATAACACTTCGCAAATCGTGTTATATCTTACCATGAAACATAGAATTGAGATGCGATATCGCGTTTTAAGAAGCATTAGAACTCCATTGCTACGATACCTAGACATCTGCAGACGCTATTTCCTACCAAGGAAGTGTCGCATTTACTTTCATTTGAAGTGTAGACGAGGAATACATGACACTTCGCAAATCATATTATATCTTACCATGAAACATAGAAATGAGATGCGATATCGCGTTTTAAGAAGCATTAGAAAGCTATTGCAACGATACGTAGACATCTGCAAACGCTATTTCCTAGCGAGGAAGTGTCGCATTTACATTCATTTGAAGTGTAGACGAGGAATACATGACACTTCGCAAATCATATTATATCTTACCATGAAACATAGAAATGAGATGCGATATCGCGTTTTAAGAAGCATTAGAAATCTATTGCTACGATACGTTGACATCTGCAAACGCTATTTCTTTGCAAGGAAATATCGCATTTACATTCATTTGAAGTGTAGACGAGGAATACATAACACTTCGCAAATCATGTTATATCTTACCATGAAACATAGAAATGAGATGCGATATCGCGTTTTAAGAAGCATTAGAAATCTATTGCCACGATACCTAGACATCTGCAGACGCTATTTCCTAGCAAGGAAGTGTCGCATTTACATTCATTTGAAGTGTAGACGAGGAATACATGACACTTCGCAAATCATATTATATCTTACCATGAAACATAGAAATGAGATGCGATATCGCGTTTTAAGATGCATTGGAATTCTATTGCTACGATAGGTAGACACCTGCAAACGCTATTTCCTTGCAAGGAAGTGTCGCATTTACGTTCATTTGAAGTGTAGACGAGGAATACATAACACTTCGCAAATCATATTATATCTTACCATGAAACATAGAAATGAGGTGCGATATCGCGTTTTAAGAAGCATTAGAACACTATTGCTACGATACCTAGACATCTGCAAACGCTATTTCCTTGCAAGGAAGTGTCGCATTTACATTCATTTGAATCATAGACGAGGAGTGCATAGCACTTCGCAATGAATATTATATCTTACCATGAAACATAGAAATGAGATGCGATATCGCGTTTTAAGGATCATAAGAACTCTATTGCTACGATACCTAGACATCTGCAGACGCTATTTCCATGCAAGGAAGTGTCGCATTTACAATCATTTGAAGTGTAGACGAGGAATACATAACACTTCGCAAATCATATTATATCTTACCATGAAACATAGAAATGAGATGCGATATCGCGTTTTAAGAAGCATTAGAACTCTATTGCTACGATAGTTAAACATCTGCAAACGCTATTTCCTGGCAAGGAAGTGTCGCTTTTACACTCATTTGAGCAGTAGACGAGGAATACATGACACTTCGCAAATCATATTATATCTTACCATGAAACATGGAAATGAGATGCGATATCGCGTTTCAAGAAGCATTAGAAATCTATTGCTACGATACGTAGACATCTGCAAACGCTATTTCCTAGCGAGGAAGTATCGCATTCACATTCATTTGAAGTGTAGACGAGGAATACATGACACTTCTCATATCATATTATATCTTACCATGAAACATAGAAATGAGATGCGATATCGCGTTTTAAGAATCATAAGAACACTATTGCTACGATACTTAGACATCTGCAAACGCTATTTCCTTGCAAGGAAGTGTCACATTTACATTCATTTGAATCGTAGACGAGGAATGCATAACACTTCGCAATGAATATTATATCTTATCATGAAACATAGATATGAGATGCAATATCTCGTTTTAAGAAGCATTTGAACTCTATTGCTTCGATACGTAGACATCAGCAAACGCTATTTCCTTGCAAGGAAGTGTCGCATTTACATTCATTTGAAGTGTAGACGAGGAATACATGACACTTCGCAAATCATATTATATCTTACCATGAAACATAGAAATGGGATGCGATCTCGCGTTTTAAGAAGCATTATAAAGCTATTGCTACTATACGTAGACATCTGCAAACGCTATTTCCTAGCGTGGAAGTATCGCATTCACATTCATTTGAAGTGTAGACGAGGAATACATAACACTTCGCAAATCATGTTATATCTTACCATGAAACATAGAAATGAGATGCGATATCGCGTTTTACGAATCATATGAACTCTATTGCAACGATACGTAGACATCTGCGAACGCTATTTCCTTGCAAGGAAGTGTCGCATTTACTTTCATTTGAATCGTGGACGAGGAATGCATAATACTTCGCAATGAATATTATATCTTATCATGAAACATAGATATGAGATGCAATATCTTGTTTTAAGAAGCATTTGAACTCTATTGCTTCGAAACGTAGACACCTGCAAACGCTATTTCCTTGCAAGGAAGTGTCGCATTTACATTCACTTGAAGTGTAGACGAGGAATACATAACACTTCGCGAATCATATTATATCTTACCATGAAACACAGAAATGAGATGCGATATCGCGTTTTAAGAAGCATTAGAACTCTATTGCTACGATAGGTAGACATCTGCAAACGCTATTTCCTTGCAAGGAAGTGTCGCATTTACATTCATTTGAAGTGTAGACGAGGAATACATGACACTTCGCAAATCATATTATATCTTACCATGAAACATGGAAATGAGATGCGATATCGCGTTTCAAGAAGCATTAGAAATCTATTGCTACGATACGTAGACATCTGCAAACGCTATTTCCTAGCGAGGAAGTATCGCATTCACATTCATTTGAAGTGTAGACGAGGAATACATGACACTTCTCAAATCATATTATATCTTACCATGAAACATAGAAATGAGATGCGATATCGCGTTTTAAGAATCATAAGAACACTATTGCTACGATACTTAGACATCTGCAAACGCTATTTCCTTGCAAGGAAGTGTCACATTTACATTCATTTGAATCGTAGACGAGGAATGCATAACACTTCGCAATGAATATTATATCTTATCATGAAACATAGATATGAGATGCAATATCTTGTTTTAAGAAGCATTTGAACTCTATTGCTTCGAAACGTAGACACCTGCAAACGCTATTTCCTTGCAAGGAAGTGTCGCATTTACATTCATTTGAAGTGTAGACGAGGAATACATGACACTTCGCAAATCATATTATATCTTACCATGAAACATAGAAATGAGATGCGACATCGCGTTTTAAGAAGCATTAGAACTCTATTGCTACGATAGGTAGACATCTGCAAACGCTATTTCCTTGCAAGGAAGTGTCGCATTTACATTCATTTGAAGTGTAGACGAGGAATACATGACACTTTGCAAATCATATTATATCTTACAGTGAGACATAGAAATGAGATGCGATATCGCGTTTTAAGAAGCATTAGTAATCTATTGCTACGATACGTAGACATCTGCAAACGCTATTTCCTAGCGAGGAAGTATCGCATTCACATTCATTTGAAGTCTAGACGAGGAATACATAACACTTCCCAAATCATGTTATATCTTACCATGAAACATAGAAATGAGTTGCGATATCGCGTTTTAAGAATCATATGAACTCTATTGCTACGATACGTAGACATCTGCAAACGCTATTTCCTTGCAAGGAAGTGTCGCATTTACTTTCATTTGAATCGTAGACGAGGAATGCATAACACTTCGCAATGAATATTATATCTTATCATGAAACATAGATATGAGATGCAATATCTCGTTTTAAGAAGCATTTGAACTCTATTGCTTCGATACGTAGACATCAGCAAACGCTATTTCCTTGCAAGGAAGTGTCGCATTTACATTCATTTGAAGTGTAGACGAGGAATACATAACACTTCGCAAATCATGTTATATCTTACCATGAAACATAGAAATGAGATGCGATATCGCGTTTTACGAATCATATGAACTCTATTGCTACGATACGTAGACATCTGCGAACGCTATTTCCTTGCATATAAGTGTCGCATTTACTTTCATTTGAATCGTGGACGAGGAATGCATAATATTTCGCAATGAATATTATATCTCATCATGAAACATAGATATGAGATGCAATATCTTGTTTTAAGAAGCATTTGAACTCTATTGCTTCGAAACGTAGACACCTGCAAACGCTATTTCCTTGCAAGGAAGTGTCGCATTTACATTCACTTGAAGTGTAGACGAGGAATACATAACACTTCGCGAATCATATTATATCTTACCATGAAACACAGAAATGAGATGCGATATCGCGTTTTAAGAAGCATTAGAAATCTATTGCTACGATACGTAGACATCTGCAATCGTTATTTCCTTGCAAGGAAGTGTCGCATTTACTTTCATTTGAATCGTAGACGAGGAATGCACAACACTTCGCAATGATTATTATATCTTATCATGAAACATAGATATGAGATGCGATATCTCGTTTTAAGAAGCATTTGAACTCCATTGCTTCGATACGTACACATCTGCAAACGCTATTTCCTTGCATAGAAGTGTCGCATTTACATTCATTTGAAGTGTAGACGAGGAATACATAACACTTCGCAAATCATATTATATCTTACCATGAAACATAGAAATGAGGTGCGATATCGCGTTTTAAGAAGCATTAGAACACTATTGCTACGATAGGTAGACATTTGCAAACGCTATTTCCTCGCAGGGATGTGTCGCATTTACATTCATTTGAAGTGTAGAGGAGGAATACATAACACTTCGCACATCATATTACATCTTACCATGAAACATAGAAATGAGACGCGATATCGCGTTTTAAGAAGCATTAGAACTCTATTGCTACGATAGGTAAACATCTGGAAACGCTATTTCCTTGTAAGGAAGTGTCGCATTTACATTCATTTGAAGTGTAGACGAGGAATACATGACACTTCGCTAATCATATTATATCTCACCATGAAACATAGATATGAGATGCGATATCGCGTTTTAAGAAGCATTAGAAAGCTAATGCTACGATACGTAGACATCTGCAAACGCTATTTCCTAGCGAGGAAGTATCGCATTCACATTCATTTGAAGTGTAGACGAGGAATACATAACACTTCGCAAATCATATTATATCTTACCATGAAACATAGAAATGAGATGCGATATCGCGTTTTAAGAAGCATTAAAACACTATCGCTACGATACCTAGACATCAGCAGACGCTATTTACTAGCAAGGAAGTGTCGCATTTACATTCATTTGAAGTGTAGACGAGGAATACATAACACTTCGCAAATCATATTATATCTTGCCATGAATCATAGAAATGAGATGCGATATCGCGTTTTAAGAAGCATTAGAACACTATCGCTACGATACCTAGACATCAGCAGACGCTATTTACTAGCAAGGAAGTGTCGCATTTACATTCATTTGAAGTGTAGACGAGGAATACATAACACTTCGCAAATCATATTATATCTTGCCATGAAACATAGAAATGAGATGCCATATCGCGTCTTAAGAAGCATTAGAAATCTATTGCTACGATACGTCGACATCTGCAAACGCTATTTCCTAGCGAGGAAGTGTCGCATTCACATTCATTTGAAGTGTAGACGAGGAATACATAACACTTCGCAAATCATATGATATGTTACCATGAAAGATAGAAATGAGATGCGATATCGCGATTTAAGGATCATAAGAACTCTATTGCTACGATACGTAGACAACTGCAAGCGCTATTTCCTTGGAAGGAAGTATCGCATTTGCATTCATTTGAGTCGCATACGAGGAATGCATAACACTTCGCAATGAATATTATATCTTATCATGAAACATAGATGTGAGATGCAATATCTCGTTTTCAGAAGCATTTGAACTCTATTGCTTCGATACGTAGACATCAGCAAACGCTATTTCCTTGCAAGGAAGTGTCGCATTTACATTCATTTGAAGTGTAGACGAGGAATACATAACACTTCGCAAATCATGTTATATCTTACCATGACACATAGAAATGAGATGCGATATCGCGTTTTAAGAAGCATTAGAAATCTATTGCTACGATACGTAGACATCTGCAAACGCTATTTCTTTGTAAGGAAGTATCGCATTTGCATTCATTTGAAGTGTAGACGAGGAATACATAACACTTCGCAAATCATATTATATCTTACCATGAAACATAGAAATGAGGTGCGATATCGCGTTTTAAGAAGCATTAGAACACTATCGCTACGATACCTAGATATCTGCAGACGCGATTTCCTAGCAAGGAAGTGTCGCATTTACATTCACTTGAAGTGTAGACGAGGAATACATAACACTTCGCAAATCATATTATATCTTACCATGAAACATAGAAATGAGATGCGATATAGCGTTTTAGGAATCATAAGAATTCTATTGCTACGATACATAGACATCTGCAAACGCTATTTCCTTGCAAGGAAGTGTCGCACTTACATTCATTTGAAGTGCAGACGAGGAATACATAACACTTCGCAAATCATATTATATCTGACCATGAAACATAGAAATGAAATGCGATATCGCGTTTTAAGGAGCATTAGAACTCTATTGCTACGATAGTTAAACATCTGCAAACGCTATTTCCTTGCAAGGAAGTGTTGCATTTACATTCACTTGAAGTGTAGACGAGGAATACATGACACTTCGCAAATCATATTATATCTTACCATGAAACATAGAAATGAGATGCGATATCGCGTTTTAAGAAGCATTAGAAATCTATTGCTACGATACGTAGACATCTGCAAACGCTATTTCCTAGCGAGGAAGTGTCGCATTCACATTCATTTGAGGTGTAGACGAGGAATACATAACACTTCGCAAATCATGTTATATCTTACCATGAAACATACAAATGAGATGCGATATCGCGTTTTATGAATCATATGAACTCTATTGCTACGATACGTAGACATCTGCAATCGTTATTTCCTTGCAAGGAAGTGTCGCATTTACTTTCATTTGAATCGTAGACGAGGAATGCACAACACTTCGCAATGATTATTATATCTTATCATGAAACATAGATATGAGATGCAATATCTCCTTTTAAGAAGCATTTGAACTCTATTGCTTCGATACGTACACATCTGCAAACGCTATTTCCTTGCAAGGAAGTGTCGCATTTACTTTCATTTGAATCGTGGACGAGGAATGCATAATACTTCGCAATGAATATTATATCTTATCATGAAACATAGATATGAGATGCAATATCTTGTTTTAAGAAGCATTTGAACTCTATTGCTTCGAAACGTAGACACCTGCAAACGCTATTTCCTTGCAAGGAAGTGTCGCATTTACATTCATTTGAAGTGTAGACGAGGAATACATGACACTTCGCAAATCATATTATATCTTACCATGAAACATAGAAATGAGATGCGATATCGCGTTTTAAGAAGCATTAGAACTCTATTGCTACGATAGGTAGACATCTGCAAACGCTATTTCCTTGCAAGGAAGTGTCGCATTTACATTCATTTGAAGTGTAGACGAGGAATACATGACACTTTGCAAATCATATTATATCTTACAGTGAGACATAGAAATGAGATGCGATATCGCGTTTTAAGAAGCATTAGTAATCTATTGCTACGATACGTAGACATCTGCAAACGCTATTTCCTAGCGAGGAAGTATCGCATTCACATTCATTTGAAGTCTAGACGAGGAATACATAACACTTCCCAAATCATGTTATATCTTACCATGAAACATAGAAATGAGTTGCGATATCGCGTTTTAAGAATCATATGAACTCTATTGCTACGATACGTAGACATCTGCAAACGCTATTTCCTTGCAAGGAAGTGTCGCATTTACTTTCATTTGAATCGTAGACGAGGAATGCATAACACTTCGCAATGAATATTATATCTTATCATGAAACATAGATATGAGATGCAATATCTCGTTTTAAGAAGCATTTGAACTCTATTGCTTCGATACGTAGACATCAGCAAACGCTATTTCCTTGCAAGGAAGTGTCGCATTTACATTCATTTGAAGTGTAGACGAGGAATACATAACACTTCGCAAATCATGTTATATCTTACCATGAAACATAGAAATGAGATGCGATATCGCGTTTTACGAATCATATGAACTCTATTGCTACGATACGTAGACATCTGCGAACGCTATTTCCTTGCATATAAGTGTCGCATTTACTTTCATTTGAATCGTGGACGAGGAATGCATAATATTTCGCAATGAATATTATATCTTATCATGAAACATAGATATGAGATGCAATATCTTGTTTTAAGAAGCATTTGAACTCTATTGCTTCGAAACGTAGACACCTGCAAACGCTATTTCCTTGCAAGGAAGTGTCGCATTTACATTCACTTGAAGTGTAGACGAGGAATACATAACACTTCGCGAATCATATTATATCTTACCATGAAACACAGAAATGAGATGCGATATCGCGTTTTAAGAAGCATTAGAACTCTATTGCTACGATAGGTAGACATCTGCAAACGCTATTTCCTTGCAAGGATGTGTCGCATTTACATTCATTTGAAGTGTAGACGAGGAATACATGACACTTCGCAAATCATATTATATCTTACCATGAAACATGGAAATGAGATGCGATATCGCGTTTCAGAAGCATTAGAAATCTATTGCTACGATACGTAGACATCTGCAAACGCTATTTCCTAGCGAGGAAGTATCGCATTCACATTCATTTGAAGTGTAGACGAGGAATACATGACACTTCTCATATCATATTATATCTTACCATGAAACATAGAAATGAGATGCGATATCGCGTTTTAAGAATCATAAGAACACTATTGCTACGATACTTAGACATCTGCAAACGCTATTTCCTTGCAAGGAAGTGTCACATTTACATTCATTTGAATCGTAGACGAGGAATGCATAACACTTCGCAATGAATATTATATCTTATCATGAAACATAGATATGAGATGCAATATCTCGTTTTAAGAAGCATTTGAACTCTCTTGCTTCGATACGTAGACATCAGCAAACGCTATTTCCTTGCAAGGAAGTGTCGCATTTACATTCATTTGAAGTGTAGACGAGGAATACATGACACTTCGCAAATCATATTATATCTTACCATGAAACATAGAAATGAGATGCGATCTCGCGTTTTAAGAAGCATTATAAAGCTATTGCTACGATACGTAGACATCTGCGAACGCTATTTCCTTGCAAGGAAGTGTCGCATTTACTTTCATTTGAATCGTGGACGAGGAATGCATAATACTTCGCAATGAATATTATATCTTATCATGAAACATAGATATGAGATGCAATATCTTGTTTTAAGAAGCATTTGAACTCTATTGCTTCGAAACGTAGACACCTGCAAACGCTATTTCCTTGCAAGGAAGTGTCGCATTTACATTCACTTGAAGTGTAGACGAGGAATACATAACACTTCGCGAATCATATTATATCTTACCATGAAACACAGAAATGAGATGCGATATCGCGTTTTAAGAAGCATTAGAACTCTATTGCTACGATAGGTAGACATCTGCAAACGCTATTTCCTTGCAAGGAAGTGTCGCATTTACATTCATTTGAAGTGTAGACGAGGAATACATGACACTTCGCAAATCATATTATATCTTACCATGAAACATGGAAATGAGATGCGATATCGCGTTTCAAGAAGCATTAGAAATCTATTGCTACGATACGTAGACATCTGCAAACGCTATTTCCTAGCGAGGAAGTATCGCATTCACATTCATTTGAAGTGTAGACGAGGAATACATGACACTTCTCAAATCATATTATATCTTACCATGAAACATAGAAATGAGATGCGATATCGCGTTTTAAGAATCATAAGAACACTATTGCTACGATACTTAGACATCTGCAAACGCTATTTCCTTGCAAGGAAGTGTCACATTTACATTCATTTGAATCGTAGACGAGGAATGCATAACACTTCGCAATGAATATTATATCTTATCATGAAACATAGATATGAGATGCAATATCTCGTTTTAAGAAGCATTTGAACTCTATTGCTTCGATACGTAGACATCAGCAAACGCTATTTCCTTGCAAGGAAGTGTCGCATTTACATTCATTTGAAGTGTAGACGAGGAATACATGGCACTTCGCAAATCATATTATATCTTACCATGAAACATAGAAATGAGATGCGATATCGCGTTTTAAGAAGCATTAGAACTCTATTGCTACGATAGGTAGACATCTGCAAACGCTATTTCCTTGCAAGGAAGTGTCGCATTTACATTCATTTGAAGTGTAGACGAGGAATACATGACACTTTGCAAATCATATTATATCTTACAGTGAGACATAGAAATGAGATGCGATATCGCGTTTTAAGAAGCATTAGTAATCTATTGCTACGATACGTAGACATCTGCAAACGCTATTTCCTAGCGAGGAAGTATCGCATTCACATTCATTTGAAGTCTAGACGAGGAATACATAACACTTCCCAAATCATGTTATATCTTACCATGAAACATAGAAATGAGTTGCGATATCGCGTTTTAAGAATCATATGAACTCTATTGCTACGATACGTAGACATCTGCAAACGCTATTTCCTTGCAAGGAAGTGTCGCATTTACTTTCATTTGAATCGTAGACGAGGAATGCATAACACTTCGCAATGAATATTATATCTTATCATGAAACATAGATATGAGATGCAATATCTCGTTTTAAGAAGCATTAGAACTCTATTGCTACGATACCTAGGCATCTGCGGACGCCATTTCCTAGCAAGGAAGTGTCGCATTTACATTCATTTGAAGTGTAGGCGAGGAATACATGACACTTCGCAAATCATATTATATCTTACCATGAAACATAGAAATGAGGTGCGATATCGCGTTTTAAGAAGCATTATAAAGCTATTGCTACGAAACGTAGACATCTGCAAACGCTATTTCCTAACGAGGAAGTATCGCATTCACATTCATTTGAAGTGTAGACGAGGAATACATAACACTTCGCAAATCATGTTATATCTTACCATGGAACATAGAAATGAGATGCGATATCGCGTTTTAAGAATCATATGAACTCTATTGCTACGATACATAGACATCTGCAAACGCTATTTCCTTGCAAGGAAGTGTCGCATTTACTTTCATTTGAATCGTAGACGAGGAATGCATAACACTTCGCAATGAATATTATATCTTATCATGAAACATATATATGAGATGCAATATCTCGTTTTAAGAAGCATTTGAACTCTATTGCTTCGGTACGTAGACATCAGCAAACGCTATTTCCTTGCAAGGAAGTGTCGCATTTACATTCATTTGTAGTGTAGACGAGGAATACATGACACTTCGCAAATCATATTATATCTTACCATGAAACATAGAAATGAGATGCGATATCGCGTTTTAAGAAGCACTAGAACTCTATTGCTACTATAGGTAAACATCTGCAAACGCTATTTCCTAGCAAGGAAGTGTTGCATTTACATTCATTTGAAGTGTAGACGAGGAATACATGACACTTCGCAAATCATATTATATCTTACCATGAAACATAGAAATGAGATGCGATATCGCGTTTTAAGAAGCATTAGAAATCTATTGCTACGATACGTAGACATCTGCAATCGTTTATTTCCTTGCAAGGAAGTGATGCATTTACTTTCATTTGAATCGTAGACGAGGAATGCACAACACTTCGCAATGATTATTATATCTTATCATGAAACATAGATATGAGATGCGATATCTCGTTTTAAGAAGCATTTGAACTCCATTGCTTCGATACGTACACATCTGCAAACGCTATTTCCTTGCATAGAAGTGTCGCATTTACATTCATTTGAAGTGTAGACGAGGAATACATAACACTTCGCAAATCATATTATATCTTACCATGAAACATAGAAATGAGGTGCGATATCGCGCTTTAAGAAGCATTAGAACACTATTGCTACGATAGGTAGACATTTGCAAACGCTATTTCCTCGCAGGGATGTGTCGCATTTACATTCATTTGAAGTGTAGAGGAGGAATACATAACACTTCGCACATCATATTACATCTTACCATGAAACATAGAAATGAGACGCGATATCGCGTTTTAAGAAGCATTAGAACTCTATTGCTACGATAGGTAAACATCTGGAAACGCTATTTCCTTGTAAGGAAGTGTCGCATTTACATTCATTTGAAGTGTAGACGAGGAATACATGACACTTCGCTAATCATATTATATCTCACCATGAAACATAGATATGAGATGCGATATCGCGTTTTAAGAAGCATTAGAAAGCTAATGCTACGATACGTAGACATCTGCAAACGCTATTTCCTAGCGAGGAAGTATCGCATTCACATTCATTTGAAGTGTAGACGAGGAATACATAACACTTCGCAAATCATATTATATCTTACCATGAAACATAGAAATGAGATGCGATATCGCGTTTTAAGAAGCATTAAAACACTATCGCTACGATACCTAGACATCAGCAGACGCTATTTACTAGCAAGGAAGTGTCGCATTTACATTCATTTGAAGTGTAGACGAGGAATACATAACACTTCGCAAATCATATTATATCTTGCCATGAATCATAGAAATGAGATGCGATATCGCGTTTTAAGAAGCATTAGAACACTATCGCTACGATACCTAGACATCAGCAGACGCTATTTACTAGCAAGGAAGTGTCGCATTTACATTCATTTGAAGTGTAGACGAGGAATACATAACACTTCGCAAATCATATTATATCTTGCCATGAAACATAGAAATGAGATGCCATATCGCGTCTTAAGAAGCATTAGAAATCTATTGCTACGATACGTCGACATCTGCAAACGCTATTTCCTAGCGAGGAAGTGTCGCATTCACATTCATTTGAAGTGTAGACGAGGAATACATAACACTTCGCAAATCATATGATATGTTACCATGAAAGATAGAAATGAGATGCGATATCGCGATTTAAGAATCATAAGAACTCTATTGCTACGATACGTAGACAACTGCAAGCGCTATTTCCTTGGAAGGAAGTATCGCATTTACATTCATTTGAGTCGCATACGAGGAATGCATAACACTTCGCAATGAATATTATATCTTATCATGAAACATAGATGTGAGATGCAATATCTCGTTTTCAGAAGCATTTGAACTCTATTGCTTCGATACGTAGACATCAGCAAACGCTATTTCCTTGCAAGGAAGTGTCGCATTTACATTCATTTGAAGTGTAGACGAGGAATACATAACACTTCGCAAATCATGTTATATCTTACCATGACACATAGAAATGAGATGCGATATCGCGTTTTAAGAAGCATTAGAAATCTATTGCTACGATACGTAGACATCTGCAAACGCTATTTCTTTGTAAGGAAGTATCGCATTTGCATTCATTTGAAGTGTAGACGAGGAATACATAACACTTCGCAAATCATATTATATCTTACCATGAAACATAGAAATGAGGTGCGATATCGCGTTTTAAGAAGCATTAGAACACTATCGCTACGATACCTAGATATCTGCAGACGCGATTTCCTAGCAAGGAAGTGTCGCATTTACATTCACTTGAAGTGTAGACGAGGAATACATAACACTTCGCAAATCATATTATATCTTACCATGAAACATAGAAATGAGATGCGATATAGCGTTTTAGGAATCATAAGAATTCTATTGCTACGATACATAGACATCTGCAAACGCTATTTCCTTGCAAGGAAGTGTCGCACTTACATTCATTTGAAGTGCAGACGAGGAATACATAACACTTCGCAAATCATATTATATCTGACCATGAAACATAGAAATGAAATGCGATATCGCGTTTTAAGGAGCATTAGAACTCTATTGCTACGATAGTTAAACATCTGCAAACGCTATTTCCTTGCAAGGAAGTGTTGCATTTACATTCACTTGAAGTGTAGACGAGGAATACATGACACTTCGCAAATCATATTATATCTTACCATGAAACATAGAAATGAGATGCGATATCGCGTTTTAAGAAGCATTAGAAATCTATTGCTACGATACGTAGACATCTGCAAACGCTATTTCCTAGCGAGGAAGTGTCGCATTCACATTCATTTGAGGTGTAGACGAGGAATACATAACACTTCGCAAATCATGTTATATCTTACCATGAAACATACAAATGAGATGCGATATCGCGTTTTATGAATCATATGAACTCTATTGCTACGATACGTAGACATCTGCAATCGTTATTTCCTTGCAAGGAAGTGTCGCATTTACTTTCATTTGAATCGTAGACGAGGAATGCACAACACTTCGCAATGATTATTATATCTTATCATGAAACATAGATATGAGATGCAATATCTCCTTTTAAGAAGCATTTGAACTCTATTGCTTCGATACGTACACATCTGCAAACGCTATTTCCTTGCAAGGAAGTGTCGCATTTACTTTCATTTGAATCGTGGACGAGGAATGCATAATACTTCGCAATGAATATTATATCTTATCATGAAACATAGATATGAGATGCAATATCTTGTTTTAAGAAGCATTTGAACTCTATTGCTTCGAAACGTAGACACCTGCAAACGCTATTTCCTTGCAAGGAAGTGTCGCATTTACATTCATTTGAAGTGTAGACGAGGAATACATGACACTTCGCAAATCATATTATATCTTACCATGAAACATAGAAATGAGATGCGATATCGCGTTTTAAGAAGCATTAGAACTCTATTGCTACGATAGGTAGACATCTGCAAACGCTATTTCCTTGCAAGGAAGTGTCGCATTTACATTCATTTGAAGTGTAGACGAGGAATACATGACACTTTGCAAATCATATTATATCTTACAGTGAGACATAGAAATGAGATGCGATATCGCGTTTTAAGAAGCATTAGTAATCTATTGCTACGATACGTAGACATCTGCAAACGCTATTTCCTAGCGAGGAAGTATCGCATTCACATTCATTTGAAGTCTAGACGAGGAATACATAACACTTCCCAAATCATGTTATATCTTACCATGAAACATAGAAATGAGTTGCGATATCGCGTTTTAAGGATCATATGAACTCTATTCCTACGATACGTAGACATCTGCAAACGCTATTTCCTTGCAAGGAAGTGTCGCATTTACTTTCGTTTGAATCGTAGACGAGGAATGCATAACACTTCGCAATGAATATTATATCTTATCATGAAACATAGATATGAGATGCAATATCTCGTTTTAAGAAGCATTAGAACTCTATTGCTACGATACCTAGGCATCTGCGGACGCCATTTCCTAGCAAGGAAGTGTCGCATTTACATTCATTTGAAGTGTAGGCGAGGAATACATGACACTTCGCAAATCATATTATATCTTACCATGAAACATAGAAATGAGATGCGATATCGCGTTTTAAGAAGCATTATAAAGCTATTGCTACGAAACGTAGACATCTGCAAACGCTATTTCCTAACGAGGAAGTATCGCAATCACATTCATTTGAAGTGTAGACGAGGAATACATAACACTTCGCAAATCATGTTATATCTTACCATGGAACATAGAAATGAGATGCGATATCGCGTTTTAAGAATCATATGAACTCTATTGCTACGATACATAGACATCTGCAAACGCTATTTCCTTGCAAGGAAGTGTCGCATTTACTTTCATTTGAATCGTAGACGAGGAATGCATAACACTTCGCAATGAATATTATATCTTATCATGAAACATATATATGAGATGCAATATCTCGTTTTAAGAAGCATTTGAACTCTATTGCTTCGGTACGTAGACATCAGCAAACGCTATTTCCTTGCAAGGAAGTGTCGCATTTACATTCATTTGTAGTGTAGACGAGGAATACATGACACTTCGCAAATCATATTATATCTTACCATGAAACATAGAAATGAGATGCGATATCGCGTTTTAAGAAGCACTAGAACTCTATTGCTACTATAGGTAAACATCTGCAAACGCTATTTCCTAGCAAGGAAGTGTTGCATTTACATTCATTTGAAGTGTAGACGAGGAATACATGACACTTCGCAAATCATATTATATCTTACCATGAAACATAGAAATGAGATGCGATATCGCGTTTTAAGAAGCATTAGAAATCTATTGCTACGATACGTAGACATCTGCAATCGTTATTTCCTTGCAAGGAAGTGTCGCATTTACTTTCATTTGAATCGTAGACGAGGAATGCACAACACTTCGCAATGATTATTATATCTTATCATGAAACATAGATATGAGATGCGATATCTCGTTTTAAGAAGCATTTGAACTCCATTGCTTCGATACGTACACATCTGCAAACGCTATTTCCTTGCATAGAAGTGTCGCATTTACATTCATTTGAAGTGTAGACGAGGAATACATAACACTTCGCAAATCATATTATATCTTACCATGAAACATAGAAATGAGGTGCGATATCGCGTTTTAAGAAGCATTAGAACACTATTGCTACGATAGGTAGACATTTGCAAACGCTATTTCCTCGCAGGGATGTGTCGCATTTACATTCATTTGAAGTGTAGAGGAGGAATACATAACACTTCGCACATCATATTACATCTTACCATGAAACATAGAAATGAGACGCGATATCGCGTTTTAAGAAGCATTAGAACTCTATTGCTACGATAGGTAAACATCTGGAAACGCTATTTCCTTGTAAGGAAGTGTCGCATTTACATTCATTTGAAGTGTAGACGAGGAATACATGACACTTCGCTAATCATATTATATCTCACCATGAAACATAGATATGAGATGCGATATCGCGTTTTAAGAAGCATTAGAAAGCTAATGCTACGATACGTAGACATCTGCAAACGCTATTTCCTAGCGAGGAAGTATCGCATTCACATTCATTTGAAGTGTAGACGAGGAATACATAACACTTCGCAAATCATATTATATCTTACCATGAAACATAGAAATGAGATGCGATATCGCGTTTTAAGAAGCATTAGAACACTATCGCTACGATACCTAGACATCAGCAGACGCTATTTACTAGCAAGGAAGTGTCGCATTTACATTCATTTGAAGTGTAGACGAGGAATACATAACACTTCGCAAATCATATTATATCTTGCCATGAATCATAGAAATGAGATGCGATATCGCGTTTTAAGAAGCATTAGAACACTATCGCTACGATACCTAGACATCAGCAGACGCTATTTACTAGCAAGGAAGTGTCGCATTTACATTCATTTGAAGTGTAGACGAGGAATACATAACACTTCGCAAATCATATTATATCTTGCCATGAAACATAGAAATGAGATGCGATATCGCGTCTTAAGAAGCATTAGAAATCTATTGCTACCATACGTAGACATCTGCAAACGCTATTTCCTAGCGAGGAAGTGTCGCATTCACAATCATTTGAAGTGTAGACGAGGAATACATGACACTTCGCAAATCATATTATATCTTACCATGAAACATAGAAATGAGATGCGATATCGCGTTTTAAGAATCGTATGAACTCTATTGCTACGATACGTAGACATCTGCAAACGCTATTTCCTTGCAAGGAAGTGTCGCATTTACTTTCATTTGAATCGTAGACGAGGAATGCATAACACTTCGCAATGAATATTATATCTTATCATGAAACATATATATGAGATGCAATATCTCGTTTTAAGAAGCATTTGAACTCTATTGCTTCGGTACGTAGACATCAGCAAACGCTATTTCCTTGCAAGGAAGTGTCGCATTTACATTCATTTGTAGTGTAGACGAGGAATACATGACACTTCGCAAATCATATTATATCTTACCATGAAACATAGAAATGAGATGCGATATCGCGTTTTAAGAAGCACTAGAACTCTATTGCTACTATAGGTAAACATCTGCAAACGCTATTTCCTAGCAAGGAAGTGTTGCATTTACATTCATTTGAAGTGTAGACGAGGAATACATGACACTTCGCAAATCATATTATATCTTACCATGAAACATAGAAATGAGATGCGATATCGCGTTTTAAGAAGCATTAGAAATCTATTGCTACGATACGTAGACATCTGCAATCGTTATTTCCTTGCAAGGAAGTGTCGCATTTACTTTCATTTGAATCGTAGACGAGGAATGCACAACACTTCGCAATGATTATTATATCTTATCATGAAACATAGATATGAGATGCGATATCTCGTTTTAAGAAGCATTTGAACTCCATTGCTTCGATACGTACACATCTGCAAACGCTATTTCCTTGCATAGAAGTGTCGCATTTACATTCATTTGAAGTGTAGACGAGGAATACATAACACTTCGCAAATCATATTATATCTTACCATGAAACATAGAAATGAGGTGCGATATCGCGTTTTAAGAAGCATTAGAACACTATTGCTACGATAGGTAGACATTTGCAAACGCTATTTCCTCGCAGGGATGTGTCGCATTTACATTCATTTGAAGTGTAGAGGAGGAATACATAACACTTCGCACATCATATTACATCTTACCATGAAACATAGAAATGAGACGCGATATCGCGTTTTAAGAAGCATTAGAACTCTATTGCTACGATAGGTAAACATCTGGAAACGCTATTTCCTTGTAAGGAAGTGTCGCATTTACATTCATTTGAAGTGTAGACGAGGAATACATGACACTTCGCTAATCATATTATATCTCACCATGAAACATAGATATGAGATGCGATATCGCGTTTTAAGAAGCATTAGAAAGCTAATGCTACGATACGTAGACATCTGCAAACGCTATTTCCTAGCGAGGAAGTATCGCATTCACATTCATTTGAAGTGTAGACGAGGAATACATAACACTTCGCAAATCATATTATATCTTACCATGAAACATAGAAATGAGATGCGATATCGCGTTTTAAGAAGCATTAGAACACTATCGCTACGATACCTAGACATCAGCAGACGCTATTTACTAGCAAGGAAGTGTCGCATTTACATTCATTTGAAGTGTAGACGAGGAATACATAACACTTCGCAAATCATATTATATCTTGCCATGAATCATAGAAATGAGATGCGATATCGCGTTTTAAGAAGCATTAGAACACTATCGCTACGATACCTAGACATCAGCAGACGCTATTTACTAGCAAGGAAGTGTCGCATTTACATTCATTTGAAGTGTAGACGAGGAATACATAACACTTCGCAAATCATATTATATCTTGCCATGAAACATAGAAATGAGATGCGATATCGCGTCTTAAGAAGCATTAGAAATCTATTGCTACCATACGTAGACATCTGCAAACGCTATTTCCTAGCGAGGAAGTGTCGCATTCACATTCATTTGAAGTG
The DNA here is from genome assembly GCF_050948175.1 of Xylocopa sonorina. Classification (NCBI taxonomy): domain Eukaryota; kingdom Metazoa; phylum Arthropoda; class Insecta; order Hymenoptera; family Apidae; genus Xylocopa; species Xylocopa sonorina. The sequence goes on from NW_027490440.1 coordinate 145,302, forward strand.
TAGACGAGGAATACATGACACTTCGCAAATCATATTATATCTTACCATGAAACATAGAAATGAGATGCGATATCGCGTTTTAAGAATCGTATGAACTCTATTGCTACGATACGTAGACATCTGCAATCGCTATTTCCTTGCAATGAAGTGTCGCATTTACTTTCATTTGAATCGTAGACGAGGAATGCATAACACTTCGCAATGAATATTATATCTTACCATGAAACATAGAAATGAGATGCGATATCGCGTTTTAAGAAGCATTAGAAATCTATTGCTACGATATGTAGACATCTGCAAACGCTATTTCCTAGCGAGGAAGTGTCGCATTCACATTCATTTGAAGTGTAGACGAGGAATACATAACACTTCGCAAATCATATTATATCTTACCATGAAACATTGAAATGAGATGCGATATCTCGTTTTAAGAAGCATTAGAACACTATTGCTACGATAGGTAGACAACTGCAAACGCTATTTCCTTGCAAGGAGGTGTCGCATTTACATTCATTTGAAGTGTAGAGGAGGAGTACATAACACTTCGCAAATCATATTATATCTTACCACGAAACATAGAAATGAGATGCGATATCGCGTTTTAAGAAGCATTCGAACTCTATCGCTACGATACCTAGATATCTGCAGACGCTATTTCCTAGCAAGGAAGTGTCGCATTTACATTCACTTGAAGTGTAGACGAGGAATACATAACACTTCGCAAATCATATTATATCTTACCATGAAACATAGAAATGAGATGCGATATCGCGTTTTAAGAAGCATTAGAACTCTATTGCTACGATAGTTAAACATCTGCAAACGCTATTTCCTGGCAAGGAAGTGTCGCTTTTACACTCATTTGAGCAGTAGACGAGGAATACATGACACTTCGCAAATCATATTATATCTTACCATGAAACGTAGAAATGAGATGCGATATCGCGTTTTAAGAAGCATTACATATCTATTGCTACGATACGTAGACATCTGCAAACGCTATTTCCTAGCGAGGAAATATCGCAGTCACATTCATTTGAAGTGTAGTCGAGGAATACATGACACTTCGCAAATCATATTATATCTTACCATGAAACATTGAAATGAGATGCGATATCTCGTTTTAAGAAGCATTAGAACACTATTGCTACGATAGGTAGACAACTGCAAACGCTATTTCCTTGCAAGGAGGTGTCGCATTTACATTCATTTGAAGTGTAGAGGAGGAGTACATAACACTTCGCAAATCATATTATATCTTACCACGAAACATAGAAATGAGATGCGATATCGCGTTTTAAGAAGCATTCGAACTCTATCGCTACGATACCTAGATATCTGCAGACGCTATTTCCTAGCAAGGAAGTGTCGCATTTACATTCACTTGAAGTGTAGACGAGGAATACATAACACTTCGCAAATCATATTATATCTTACCATGAAACATAGAAATGAGATGCGATATCGCGTTTTAAGAAGCATTAGAACTCTATTGCTACGATAGTTAAACATCTGCAAACGCTATTTCCTGGCAAGGAAGTGTCGCTTTTACACTCATTTGAGCAGTAGACGAGGAATACATGACACTTCGCAAATCATATTATATCTTACCATGAAACATTGAAATGAGATGCGATATCTCGTTTTAAGAAGCATTAGAACACTATTGCTACGATAGGTAGACAACTGCAAACGCTATTTCCTTGCAAGGAAGTGTTGCATTTACATTCACTTGAAGTGTAGACGAGGAATACATGACACTTCGCAAATCATATTATATCTTACCATGAAACATACAAATGAGATGCGATATCGCGTTTTATGAATCATATGAACTCTATTGCTACGATACGTAGACATCTGCAATCGTTATTTCCTTGCAAGGAAGTGTCGCATTTACTTTCATTTGAATCGTAGACGAGGAATGCACAACACTTCGCAATGATTATTATATCTTATCATGAAACATAGATATGAGATGCAATATCTCGTTTTAAGAAGCATTTGAACTCTATTGCTTCGATACGTACACATCTGCAAACGCTATTTCCTTGCAAGGAAGTGTCGCATTTACATTCATTTGAAGTGTAGACGAGGAATACATAACACTTCGCAAATCATATTATATCTTACCATGAAACATAGAAATGAGGTGCGACATCGCGTTTTAAGAAGCATTAGAACACTATTGCTACGATAGGTAGACATTTGCAAACGCTATTTCCTGGCAGGGATGTGTCGCATTTACATTCATTTGAAGTGTAGAGGAGGAATACATAACACTTCGCACATCATATTACATCTTACCATGAAACATAGGAATGAGATGCGATATCGCGTTTTAAGAAGCATTAGAAAGCAATTGCTACGATACATAGACATCTGCAAACGCTATTTCCTAGCGAGGAAGTCTCGCATTTACATCCATTTGAAGTGTAGACGAGGAATACATGACACTTCGCAAATCATATTATATCTTACCATGAAACATAGAAATGAGATGCGATATCGCGTTTTAAGAAGCATTAGAACTCTATTGCTACTATAGGTAAACATCTGCAAACGCTATTTCCTTGCAAGGAAGTGTTGCATTTACATTCATTTGAAGTGTAGACGAGGAATACATGACACTTCGCAAATCGTATTATATCTTACCATGAAACATAGAAATGAGATGCGATATCGCGTTTTAAGAAGCATTAGAACTCTATTGCTACTATAGGTAAACATCTGCAAACGCTATTTCCTTGCAAGGAAGTGCTGCATTTACATTCATTTGAAGTGTAGACGAGGAATACATAACACTTCGCAAATCATATTATATCTTACCATGAAACATAGAAATGAGATGCGATATCGCGTTTTAAGAAGCATTAGAACCCTATTGCTACGATAGTTAAACATCTGCAAACGCTATTTCCTGGCAAGGAAGTGTCGCTTTTACACTCGTTTGAGTAGTAGACGAGGAATACATGACACTTCGCAAATCATATTATATCTTACCATGAAACGTAGAAATGAGATGCGATATCGCGTTTTAGGAAGCATTACATATCTATTGCTACGATACGTAGACATCTGCAAACGCTTTTTTCCTAGCGAGGAAATATCGCAGTCACATTCATTTGAAGTGTAGACGAGGAATACATGACACTTCGCAAATCATATTATATCTTACCATGAAGCATAGAAATGAGATGCGATATCGCGTTTTAAGAAGCATTAGAAAGCTATTGCTACGATACATAGACATCTGCAAACGCTATTTCCTAGCGAGGAAGTCTCGCATTTACATTCATTTGAAGTGTAGACGAGGAATACATGACACTTCGCAAATCATATTATATCTTACCATGAATCATAGAAATGGGATGCGATATCGCGTTTTAAGAATCATAAGAACTCTATTGCTACGATACGTAGAAATCTGCAAACGCTATTTCCTTGCAAGGAAGTGTCGCATTTACATTCATTTGAAGTGTAGACGAGGAATACATGATACTTCGCAAATCATATTATATCTTACCATGAAACATAGAAATGAGATGCGATATCGCTTTTTAAGAAGCATTAGAAATCTATAGCTACGATACGTAGACATCTGCAAACGCTATTTCCTTGCTAGGAAGTGTCGCATTTACACTCACTTGAATAGTACACGAGGAATACGTGACACTTCGCAAATCATATTATATCTTACCATGAAACGTAGAAATGAGATGCGATATCGCGTTTTAAGAAGCATAAGAGCACTATTGCTACGATAGGTAGACATTTGCAAACGCTATTTCCTGGCAAGGAAGTGTCGCATTTGAAGTGTAGACGAGGAATACATAACACTTCGCAAATCATATTATATCTTACCATGAAACATAGAAATGAGATGCGATATCGCGTTTTAAGAAGCATAAGAGCACTATTGCTACGATAGGTAGACATTTGCAAACGCTATTTCCTGGCAAGGAAGTGTCGCTTTTACACTCATTTGAGTAGTAGACGAGGAATACATGACACTTCGCAAATCGTATTATATCTTACCATGAAACGTAGAAGTGAGATGCGATATCGCGTTTTAAGAAGCATTACATATCTATTGCTACGATACGTAGACATCTGCAAACGCTATTTCCTAGCGAGGAAATATCGCAGTCACATTCATTTGAAGCGTAGTCGAGGAATACATAACACTTCGCAAATCATATTATTTCTTACCATGAAACATAGAAATGAGATGCGATATCGCGTTTTAGTAAGCATTAGAAATCTATTGCTACGATACGTAGGCATCTGCAAACGCTATTTCCTAGCGAGGAAGTGTCGCATTCACATTCACTTGAAGTGTAGACGAGGAATACATAACACTTCGCAAATCATATTATATCTTACCATGAAACATAGAGATGAGATGCGATATCGCGTTTTAAGAATCATAAGATCTCTGTTGCTACGATACGTAGACACCTGCAAACGCTATTTCCTTGCAAGGAAGTGTCGCACTTACATTCATTTGAAGTGCAGACGAGGAATACATAACACTTCGCAAATCATATTATATCTTACCATGAAACATAGAAATGAGATGCGATATCGCGTTTTAAGAAGCATTAGAAATCTATTGCTACGATACGTAGACATCTGCAAACGCTATTTCCTAGCGAGGAAGTGTCGCATTCACATTCATTTGAAGTGTAGACGAGGAATACATAACACTTCGCAAATCATATCATATCTTACCATGATACATTGAAATGAGATGCGATATCTCGTTTTAAGAAGCATTAGAACACTATTGCTACGATAGGTAGACAACTGCAAACGCTATTTCCTTGCAAGGAGGTGTCGCATTTACATTCATTTGAGGTGTAGAGGAGGAGTACATAACACTTCGCAAATCATTTTATATCATACCATGAAACATAGAAATGAGATGCGATATCGCGTTTTAAGAAGCATTAGAAAGCTATTGCTACGATACGTAGACATCTGCAAACGGTATTACCGAGCGAGGAAGTATCACATTCACATTCACTTGAAGTGTAGAGGAGGAATACATAACACTTCGCAAATCATATTATATCTTACCATGAAACATAGAGATGAGATGCGATATCGCGTTTTAAGAATCATAAGATCTCTATCGCTACGATACGTAGACATCTGCAAACGCTATTTCCTTGCAAGGAAGAGTCGCACTTACATTCATTTGAAGTGCAGACGAGGAATACATAACACTTCGCAAATCATATTATATCTTACCATGAAACATTGAAATGAGATGCGATATCTCGTTTTAAGAAGCATTAGAACACTATTGCTACGATAGGTAGACAACTGCAAACGCTATTTCCTTGCAAGGAAGTGTTGCATTTACATTCACTTGAAGTGTAGACGAGGAATACATGACACTTCGCAAATCATATTATATCTTACCATGAAACATAGAAATGAGATGCGATATCGCGTTTTAAGAATCGTATGAACTCTATTGCTACGATACGTAGACATCTGCAATCGCTATTTCCTTGCAATGAAGTGTCGCATTTACTTTCATTTGAATCGTAGACGAGGAATGCATAACACTTCGCAATGAATATTATATCTTACCATGAAACATAGAAATGAGATGCGATATCGCGTTTTAAGAAGCATTAGAAATCTATTGCTACGATATGTAGACATCTGCAAACGCTATTTCCTAGCGAGGAAGTGTCGCATTCACATTCATTTGAAGTGTAGACGAGGAATACATAACACTTCGCAAATCATATTATATCTTACCATGAAACATTGAAATGAGATGCGATATCTCGTTTTAAGAAGCATTAGAACACTATTGCTACGATAGGTAGACAACTGCAAACGCTATTTCCTTGCAAGGAGGTGTCGCATTTACATTCATTTGAAGTGTAGAGGAGGAGTACATAACACTTCGCAAATCATATTATATCTTACCACGAAACATAGAAATGAGATGCGATATCGCGTTTTAAGAAGCATTCGAACTCTATCGCTACGATACCTAGATATCTGCAGACGCTATTTCCTAGCAAGGAAGTGTCGCATTTACATTCACTTGAAGTGTAGACGAGGAATACATAACACTTCGCAAATCATATTATATCTTACCATGAAACATAGAAATGAGATGCGATATCGCATTTTAAGAAGCATTAGAACTCTATTGCTACGATAGTTAAACATCTGCAAACGCTATTTCCTGGCAAGGAAGTGTCGCTTTTACACTCATTTGAGCAGTAGACGAGGAATACATGACACTTCGCAAATCATATTATATTTTACCATGAAACGTAGAAATGAGATGCGATATCGCGTTTTAAGAAGCATTACATATCTATTGCTACGATACGTAGACATCTGCAAACGCTATTTCCTAGCGAGGAAATATCGCAGTCACATTCATTTGAAGTGTAGTCGAGGAATACATGACACTTCGCAAATCATATTATATCTTACCATGAAACATTGAAATGAGATGCGATATCTCGTTTTAAGAAGCATTAGAACACTATTGCTACGATAGGTAGACAACTGCAAACGCTATTTCCTTGCAAGGAGGTGTCGCATTTACATTCATTTGAAGTGTAGAGGAGGAGTACATAACACTTCGCAAATCATATTATATCTTACCACGAAACATAGAATTGAGATGCGATATCGCGTTTTAAGAAGCATTCGAACTCTATCGCTACGATACCTAGATATCTGCAGACGCTATTTCCTAGCAAGGAAGTGTCGCATTTACATTCACTTGAAGTGTAGACGAGGAATACATAACACTTCGCAAATCATATTATATCTTACCATGAAACATAGAAATGAGATGCGATATCGCGTTTTAAGAAGCATTAGAACTCTATTGCTACGATAGTTAAACATCTGCAAACGCTATTTCCTGGCAAGGAAGTGTCGCTTTTACACTCATTTGAGCAGTAGACGAGGAATACATGACACTTCGCAAATCATATTATATCTTACCATGAAACGTAGAAATGAGATGCGATATCGCGTTTTAAGAAGCATTACATATCTATTGCTACGATACGTAGACATCTGCAAACGCTATTTCCTAGCGAGGAAATATCGCAGTCACATTCATTTGAAGTGTAGTCGAGGAATACATGACACTTCGCAAATCATATTATATCTTACCATGAAACATAGAAATGAGATGCGATATCGCGTTTTAAGAAGCATTAGAAAGCTATTGCTACGATACATAGACATCTGCAAACGTTATTTCCTAGCGAGGAAGTCTCGCATTTACATTCATTTGAAGTGTAGACGAGGAATACATGACACTTCGCAAATCATATTATATCTTACCATGAAACATAGAAATGAGATGCGATATCGCGTTTTAAGAATCATAAGAACTCTATTGCTACGATACGTAGAAATCTGCAAACGCTATTTCCTTGCAAGGAAGTGTCGCATTTACATTCATTTGAAGTGTAGACGAGGAATACACGACACTTCGCAAATCATATTATATCTTACCATGAAACATCGAAATGAGATGCGATATCGCTTTTTAAGAAGTATTAGAAATCTATAGCTACGATACGTAGACATCTGCAAACGCTATTTCCCTGCTAGGAAGTGTCGCATTTACACTCACTTGAATAGTAGACGAGGAATACATGACACTTCGCAAATCATATTATATCTTACCATGAAACGTAGAAATGAGAAGCGATTTCGCGTTTTAAGAAGCATTAGAACTCTATTGCTACGGTATGTAGACATCTGCAAACGCTATTTCCTTGCAAAGAAGTGTCGCATTTACATTCATTTGAAGTGTCGACGAGGAATACATAACACTTCGCATATCATATTATATCTTACCATGAAACATAGAAATGAGGTGCGATATCGCGTTTTAGGAAGCATTAGAACACTATCGCTACGATACCTAGACATCTGCAGACGCTATTTCCTAGCAAGGAAGTGTCGCATTTACATTCATTTGAAGTGTAGACGAGGAATACATAACACCTCGCAAATCATATTATATCTTGCCATGAAACATAGAAATGAGATGCGGTATCGCGTTTTAAGAAGCATTAGAACTCTATTGCTACGATAGGTAGACATCTGCAAACGCTATTTCCTTGCAAGGAGGTGTCGCATTTACATTCATTTGAGGTGTAGAGGAGGAGTACATAACACTTCGCAAACCATTTTATATCATACCATGAAACATAGAAATGAGATGCGATATCGCGTTTTAAGAAGCATTAGAAAGCTATTGCTACGATACGTAGACATCTGCAAACGGTATTACCTAGCGAGGAAGTATCGCATTCACCTTCACTTGAAGTGTAGAGGAGGAATACATAACACTTCGCAAATCATATTATATCTTACCATGAAACATAGAGATGAGATGCGATATCGCGTTTTAAGAATCATAAGATCTCTATTGCTACGATACGTAGACATCTGCAAACGCTATTTCCTTGCAAGGAAGAGTCGCACTTACATTCATTTGAAGTGCAGACGAGGAGTAAATAACACTTCGCAAATCATATTATATCTTACCATGAAACATTGAAATGAGATGCGATATCTCGTTTTAAGAAGCATTAGAACACTATTGCTACGATAGGTAGACAACTGCAAACGCTATTTCCTTGCAAGGAAGTGTTGCATTTACATTCACTTGAATAGTAGACGAGGAATACATGACACTTCGCAAATCATATTATATCTTACCATGAAACGTAGAAATGAGATGCGATATCGCGTTTTAAGAAGCATTAGAAAGCTATTGCTACGATACGTAGACATCTGCAAACGGTATTACCTAGCGAGGAAGTATCGCATTCACATTCACTTGAAGTGTAGAGGAGGAATACATAACACTTCGCAAATCATATTATATCTTACCATGAAACATAGAGATGAGATGCGATATCGCGTTTTAAGAATCATAAGATCTCTATTGCTACGATACGTAGACATCTGCAAACGCTATTTCCTTGCAAGGAAGAGTCGCACTTACATTCATTTGAAGTGCAGACGAGGAATACATAACACTTCGCAAATCATATTATATCTTACCATGAAACATTGAAATGAGATGCGATATCTCGTTTTAAGAAGCATTAGAACACTATTGCTACGATAGGTAGACAACTGCAAACGCTATTTCCTTGCAATGAAGTGTCGCATTTACTTTCATTTGAATCGTAGACGAGGAATGCATAACACTTCGCAATGAATATTATATCTTACCATGAAACATAGAAATGAGATGCGATATCGCGTTTTAAGAAGCATTAGAAATCTATTGCTACGATACGTAGACATCTGCAAACGCTATTTCCTAGCGAGGAAGTGTCGCATTCACATTCATTTGAAGTGTAGACGAGGAATACATAACACTTCGCAAATCATATTATATCTTACCATGAAACATTGAAATGAGATGCGATATCTCGTTTTAAGAAGCATTAGAACACTATTGCTACGATAGGTAGACAACTGCAAACGCTATTTCCTAGCGAGGAAATATCGCAGTCACATTCATTTGAAGTGTAGTCGAGGAATACATGACACTTCGCAAATCATATTATATCTTACCATGAAACATAGAAATGAGATGCGATATCGCGTTTTAAGAAGCATTAGAAAGCTATTGCTACGATACATAGACATCTGCAAACGTTATTTCCTAGCGAGGAAGTCTCGCATTTACATTCATTTGAAGTGTAGACGAGGAATACATGACACTTCGCAAATCATATTATATCTTACCATGAAACATAGAAATGAGATGCGATATCGCGTTTTAAGAATCATAAGAACTCTATTGCTACGATACGTAGAAGTCTGCAAACGCTATTTCCTTGCAAGGAAGTGTCGCATTTACATTCATTTGAAGTGTAGACGAGGAATACACGACACTTCGCAAATCATATTATATCTTACCATGAAACATAGAAATGAGATGCGATATCGCGTTTTAGGAAGCATTAGAACACTATCGCTACGATACCTAGACATCTGCAGACGCTTTTTCCTAGCATGGAAGTGTCGCATTAACATTCATTTGAAGTGTAGACGAGGAATACATAACACTTCGCAAATCATATTATATCTTACCATGAAAGATGGAAATGAGATGCGATATCGCGTTTTAAGTATCATAAGAACTCTATTGCTACGATACGTAGAAAACTGCAAACGCTATTTCCTTGCAAGGAAGTGTCGCATTTACATTCATTTGAATCGCATACGAGGAATGCATAACACTTCGCAATGAATATTATAACTTATCATGAAACATAGGTATGAGATGCAATATCTCGTTTTAAGAATCATAAGATCTCTATTGCTACGATACGTAGACATCTGCAAACGCTATTTCCTTGCAAGGAAGAGTCGCACTTACATTCATTTGAAGTGCAGACGAGGAATACATAACACTTCGCAAATCATATTATATCTTACCATGAAACATTGAAATGAGATGCGATATCTCGTTTTAAGAAGCATTAGAACACTATTGCTACGATAGGTAGACAACTGCAAACGCTATTTCCTTGCAATGAAGTGTCGCATTTACTTTCATTTGAATCGTAGACGAGGAATGCATAACACTTCGCAATGAATATTATATCTTACCATGAAACATAGAAATGAGATGCGATATCGCGTTTTAAGAAGCATTAGAAATCTATTGCTACGATACGTAGACATCTGCAAACGCTATTTCCTAGCGAGGAAGTGTCGCATTCACATTCATTTGAAGTGTAGACGAGGAATACATAACACTTCGCAAATCATATTATATCTTACCATGAAACATTGAAATGAGATGCGATATCTCGTTTTAAGAAGCATTAGAACACTATTGCTACGATAGGTAGACAACTGCAAACGCTATTTCCTTGCAAGGAGGTGTCGCATTTACATTCATTTGAAGTGTAGAGGAGGAGTACATAACACTTCGCAAATCATATTATATCTTACCATGAAACATAGAAATGAGATGCGATATCGCGTTTTAAGAAGCATTCGAACTCTATCGCTACGATACCTAGATATCTGCAGACGCTATTTCCTAGCAAGGAAGTGTCGCATTTACATTCACTTGAAGTGTAGACGAGGAATACATAACACTTCGCAAATAATATTATATCTTACCATGAAACATAGAAATGAGATGCGATATCGCGTTTTAAGAAGCATTACATATCTATTGCTACGATAAGTAGACATCTGCAAACGCTATTTCCTAGCGAGGAAATATCGCAGTCACATTCATTTGAAGTGTAGTCGAGGAATACATGACACTTCGCAAATCATATTATATCTTACCATGAAACATAGAAATGAGATGCGATATCGCGTTTTAAGAAGCATTAGAAAGCTATTGCTACGATACATAGACATCTGCAAACGTTATTTCCTAGCGAGGAAGTCTCGCATTTACATTCATTTGAAGTGTAGACGAGGAATACATGACACTTCGCAAATCATATTATATCTTACCATGAAACATAGAAATGAGATGCGATATCGCGTTTTAAGAATCATAAGAACTCTATTGCTACGATACGTAGAAATCTGCAAACGCTATTTCCTTGCAAGGAAGTGTCGCATTTACATTCATTTGAAGTGTAGACGAGGAATACACGACACTTCGCAAATCATATTATATCTTACCATGAAACATAGAAATGAGATGCGATATCGCGTTTTAGGAAGCATTAGAACACTATCGCTACGATACCTAGACATCTGCAGACGCTTTTTCCTAGCATGGAAGTGTCGCATTAACATTCATTTGAAGTGTAGACGAGGAATACATAACACTTCGCAAATCATATTATATCTTACCATGAAAGATGGAAATGAGATGCGATATCGCGTTTTAAGTATCATAAGAACTCTATTGCTACGATACGTAGAAAACTGCAAACGCTATTTCCTTGCAAGGAAGTGTCGCATTTACATTCATTTGAATCGCATACGAGGAATGCATAACACTTCGCAATGAATATTATAACTTATCATGAAACATAGGTATGAGATGCAATATCTCGTTTTAAGAAGCATTTGAACACTATTGCTTCGATACGTAGACATCAGCAAACGCTATTTCCTTGCAAGGAAGTGTCGCATTTACATTCATTTGATGTGTAGACGAGGAATACATAACACTTCGCAAATCATATTATATCTTACCATGAAACATAGAAATGAGATGCGATATCTCATTTTAAGAAGCATTAGAACTCTATTGCTACGATAGTTAAACATCTGCAAACGCTATTTCCTGGCAAGGAAGTGTCGCTTTTACACTCATTTGAGTAGTAGACGAGGAATACATGACACTTCGCAAAATCATATTATATCTTACCATGAAACGTAGAAATGAGATGCGATATCGCGTTTTAAGAAGCATTACATATCTATTGCTACGATACGTAGACATCTGCAAACGCTATTTCCTAGCGAGGAAATATCGCAGTCACATTCATTTGAAGTGTAGTCGAGGAATACATGACACTTCGCAAATCATATTATATCTTACCATGAAACATAGAAATGAGATGCGATATCGCGTTTTAAGAAGCATTAGAAAGCTATTGCTACGATACATAGACATCTGCAAACGTTATTTCCTAGCGAGGAAGTCTCGCATTTACATTCATTTGAAGTGTAGACGAGGAATACATGACACTTCGCAAATCATATTATATCTTACCATGAAACATAGAAATGAGATGCGATATCGCGTTTTAAGAATCATAAGAACTCTATTGCTACGATACGTAGAAATCTGCAAACGCTATTTCCTTGCAAGGAAGTGTCGCATTTACATTCATTTGAAGTGTAGACGAGGAATACACGACACTTCGCAAATCATATTATATCTTACCATGAAACATCGAAATGAGATGCGATATCGCTTTTTAAGAAGTATTAGAAATCTATAGCTACGATACGTAGACATCTGCAAACGCTATTTCCCTGCTAGGAAGTGTCGCATTTACACTCACTTGAATAGTAGACGAGGAATACATGACACTTCGCAAATCATATTATATCTTACCATGAAACGTAGAAATGAGAAGCGATTTCGCGTTTTAAGAAGCATTAGAACTCTATTGCTACGGTATGTAGATATCTGCAAACGCTATTTCCTTGCAAAGAAGTGTCGCATTTACATTCATTTGAAGTGTCGACGAGGAATACATAACACTTCGCATATCATATTATATCTTACCATGAAACATAGAAATGAGGTGCGATATCGCGTTTTAGGAAGCATTAGAACACTATCGCTACGATACCTAGACATCTGCAGACGCTATTTCCTAGCAAGGAAGTGTCGCATTTACATTCATTTGAAGTGTAGACGAGGAATACATAACACCTCGCAAATCATATTATATCTTGCCATGAAACATAGAAATGAGATGCGGTATCGCGTTTTAAGAAGCATTAGAACTCTATTGCTACGATAGGTAGACATCTGCAAACGCTATTTCCTTGCAAGGAGGTGTCGCATTTACATTCATTTGAGGTGTAGAGGAGGAGTACATAACACTTCGCAAACCATTTTATATCATACCATGAAACATAGAAATGAGATGCGATATCGCGTTTTAAGAAGCATTAGAAAGCTATTGCTACGATACGTAGACATCTGCAAACGGTATTACCTAGCGAGGAAGTATCGCATTCACCTTCACTTGAAGTGTAGAGGAGGAATACATAACACTTCGCAAATCATATTATATCTTACCATGAAACATAGAGATGAGATGCGATATCGCGTTTTAAGAATCATAAGATCTCTATTGCTACGATACGTAGACATCTGCAAACGCTATTTCCTTGCAAGGAAGAGTCGCACTTACATTCATTTGAAGTGCAGACGAGGAGTAAATAACACTTCGCAAATCATATTATATCTTACCATGAAACATAGAAATGAGGTGCGATATCGCGTTTTAGGAAGCATTAGAACACTATCGCTACGATACCTAGACATCTGCAGACGCTATTACCTAGCGAGGAAGTATCGCATTCACCTTCACTTGAAGTGTAGAGGAGGAATACATAACACTTCGCAAATCATATTATATCTTACCATGAAACATAGAAATGAGATGCGATATCGCGTTTTAGGAAGCATTAGAACACCATCGCTACGATACCTAGACATCAGCAGACGCTATGTACTAGCAAGGAAGTGTCGCATTTACATTCATTTGAAGTGTAGACGAGGAATACATAACACTTCGCAAATCAAATTATATCTTGCCATGAAACATAGAAATGAAATGCGATATCGCGTCTTATGAAGCATTAGAAATCTATTGCTACGATACGTAGACATCTGCAAACGCTATTTCCTAGCGAGGAAGTGTCGCATTCACATTCATTTGAAGTGTAGACGAGGAATACATAACACTTCGCAAATCATATGATATCTTACCATGAAAGATAGAAATGAGATGCGATATCGCGTTTTAAGAATCATAAGAACTCTATTGCTACGATACGTAGACAACTGCAAACGCTATTTCCTTCCAAGGAAGTGTCGCATTTACATTCATTTGAGTCGCATTCGAGGAATGCATAACACTTCGCAAAGAATATTATATCTTATCATGAAACATAGATATGAGATGCAATATCTCGTATTCAGAAGCATTTGAACTCTATTGCTACGATACGTAGACATCTGCAATCGCTATTTCCTTGCAAGGAAGTGTCGCATTTACTTTCACTTGAATCGTAGACGAGGAATGCACAACACTTCGCAATGATTATTATATCTTATCATGAAACATAGATATGAGATGCAATATCTCGTTTTAAGAAGCATTTGAACTCTATTGCTTCGATACGTACACATCTGCAAACGCTACTTCCTTGCAAGGAAGTGTCGCATTTACATTCATTTGAAGTGTAGAGGAGGAATACATAACACTTCGCACATCATATTACATCTTACCATGAAACATAGAAATGAGACGCGATATCGCGTTTTAAGAAGCATTAGAACTCTATTGCGACGATACCTAGACATCTGCAGACGCTATTTCCTAGCAAGGAAGTGTCGCATTTACATTCATTTGAAGTGTAGACGAGGAATACATAACACTTCGCAAATCATATTATATCTTACCATGAAACATAGAAATGAGGTGCGATATCGCGTTTTAAGAAGCATTAGAAATCTATTGCTACGATACGTAGATATCTGCAAACGCTATTTCCTAGCGAGGAAGTGTCGCATTCACATTCATTTGAAGTGTAGACGAGGAACACATAACACTTCGCAAATCATATTATATCTTACCATGAAACATAGAAATGAGATGCGATATCGCATTTTAAGAAGCATTAGAACACAATCGCTACGATACCTAGACATCAGCAGACGCTATTTACTAGCAAGGAAGTGTCGCATTTACATTCATTTGAAGTGTAGACGAGGAGTACATAACACTTCGCAAATCATATTATATCTTGCCATGAAACATAGAAATGAGATGCGATATCGCGTTTTAAGAAGCACTAGAACACTATCGCTACGATACCTAGACATCAGCAGACGCTATGTACTAGCAAGGAAGTGTCGCATTTACATTCATTTGAAGTGTAGACGAGGAATACATAACACTTCGCAAATCAAATTATATCTTGCCATGAAACATAGAAATGAAATGCGATATCGCGTCTTATGAAGCATTAGAAATCTATTGCTACGATACGTAGACATCTGCAAACGCTATTTCCTAGCGAGGAAGTGTCGCATTCACATTCATTTGAAGTGTAGACGAGGAATACATAACACTTCGCAAATCATATGATATCTTACCATGAAAGATAGAAATGAGATGCGATATCGCGTTTTAAGAATCATAAGAACTCTATTGCTACGATACGTAGACAACTGCAAACGCTATTTCCTTCCAAGGAAGTGTCGCATTTACATTCATTTGAGACGCATACGAGGAATGCATAACACTTCGCAATGAATATTATATCTTATCATGAAACATAGATATGAGATGCAATATCTCGTTTTCAGAAGCATTTGAACTCTATTGCTTCGATACGTAGACATCAGCAAACGCTATTTCCTTGCAAGGAAGTGTCGCATTTACATTCATTTGAAGTGTAGACGAGGAATACATAACACTTCGCAAATCTTGTTATATCTTACCATGACACATAGAAATGAGATGCGATATCGCGTTTTAAGAAGCATTAGAAATCTATTGCTACGATACGTAGACATCTGCAAACGCTATTTCCTTGCAAGGAAGTGTCGCACTTACATTCATTTGAAGTGCAGACGACGAATACATAACACTTCGCAAATCATATTATATCTTACCATGAAACATAGAAATGAGATGCGATATCGCGTTTTAAGAAGCATTCGAACTCTATCGCTACGATACCTAGATATCTGCAGACGCTATTTCATAGCAAGGAAGTGTCGCATTTACATTCACTTGAAGTGTAGACGAGGAATACATAACACTTCGCAAATCATATTATATCTTACCATGAAACACAGAAATGAGATGCGATATAGCGTTTTAGGAATCATAAGAATTCTATTGCTACGATACATAGACATCTGCAAACGCTATTTCCTAGCGAGGAAGTCTCGCATTCACATTCATTTGAAGTGTAGACGAGGAATACATAACACTTCGCAAATCATGTTATATCTTACCATGAAACATACAAATGAGATGCGATATCGCGTTTTATGAATCATATGAACTCTATTGCTACGATACGTAGACATCTGCAATCGCTATTTCCTTGCAAGGAAGTGTCGCATTTACTTTCACTTGAAGCGTAGACGAGGAATGCACAACACTTCGCAATGATTATTATATCTTAACATGAAACATAGATATGAGATGCAATATCTCGTTTTAAGAAGCATTTGAACTCTATTGCTTTGATACGTACACATCTGCAAACGCTACTTCCTTGCAAGGAAGTGTCGCATTTACATTCATTTGAAGTGTAGACGAGGAATACATAACAATTCGCAAATCATATTACATCTTACCATGAAACATAGAAATGAGGTGCGATATCGCGTTTTAAGAAGCATTAGAACACTATTGCTACGATAGGTAGACATTTGCAAACGCTATTTCCTGGCAGGGAAGTGTCGCATTTACATTCATTTGAAGTGTAGAGGAGGAATACATAACACTTCGCACATCATATTACATCTTACCATGAAACATAGAAATGAGACGCGATATCGCGTTTTAAGAAGCATTAGAACTCTATTGCTACGATACCTAGACATCTGCAGACGCTATTTCCTAGCAGGGAAGTGTCGCATTTACATTCATTTGAAGTGTAGACGAGGAATACATAACACTTCGCAAATCATATTATATCTTACCATGAAACATAGAAATGAGGTGCGATATCGCGTTTTAAGAAGCATTAGAAATCTATTGCTACGATACGTAGATATCTGCAAACGCTATTTCCTAGCGAGGAAGTGTCGCATTCACATTCATTTGAAGTGTAGACGAGGAATACATAACACTTCGCAAATCATATTATATCTTACCATGAAACATAGAAATGAGATGCGATATCGCATTTTAAGAAGCATTACAACACAATCGCTACGATACCTAGACATCACCAGACGCTATTTACTAGCAAGGATGTGTCGCATTTACATTCATTTGAAGTGTAGACGAGGAATACATAACACTTCGCAAATCAAATTATATCTTGCCATGAAACATATAAATGAGATGCGATATCGCGTCTTATGAAGCATTAGAAATCTATTGCTACGATACGTAGACATCAGCAGACGCTATTTACTAGCAAGGAAGTGTCGCATTTACATTCATTTGGAGTGTAGACGAGGAATACATAACACTTCGCAAATCATATGATATCTTACCATGAAAGATAGAAATGAGATGCGATATCGCGTTTTAAGAATCATAAGAACTCTATTGCTACGATACGTAGACAACTGCAAACGCTATTTCCTTCCAAGGAAGTGTCGCATTTACATTCATTTGAGTCGCATACGAGGAATGCATAACACTTCGCAATGAATATTATATCTTATCATGAAACATAGATATGAGATGCAATATCTCGTTTTCAGAAGCATTTGAACTCTATTGCTTCGATACGTAGACATCAGCAAACGCTATTTCCTTGCAAGGAAGTGTCGCATTTACATTCATTTGAAGTGTAGACGAGGAATACATAACACTTCGCAAATCTTGTTATATCTTACCATGACACATAGAAATGAGATGCGATATCGCGTTTTAAGAAGCATTAGAAATCTATTGCTACTATACGTAGACATCTGCAAACGCTATTTCCTTGCAAGGAAGTGTCGCACTTACATTCATTTGAAGTGCAGACGAGGAATACATAACACTTCGCAAATCATATTATATCTTACCATGAAACATAGAAATGAGATGCGATATCGCGTTTTAAGAAGCATTCGAACTCTATCGCTACGATACCTAGATATCTGCAGACGCTATTTCCTAGCAAGGAAGTGTCGCATTTACATTCACTTGAAGTGTAGACGAGGAATACATACCACTTCGCAAATCATATTATATCTTACCATGAAACATAGAAATGAGATGCGATATAGCGTTTTAGGAATCATAAGAATTCTATTGCTACGATACATAGACATCTGCAAACGCTATTTCCTAGCGAGGAAGTCTCGCATTCACATTCATTTGAAGTGTAGACGAGGAATACATAACACTTCGCAAATCATGTTATATCTTACCATGAAACATACAAATGACATGCGATATCGCGTTTTATGAATCATATGAACTCTATTGCTACGATACGTAGACATCTGCAATCGCTATTTCCTTGCAAGGAAGTGTCGCATTTACTTTCACTTGAATCGTAGACGAGGAATGCACAACACTTCGCAATGATTATTATATCTTATCATGAAACATAGATATGAGATGCAATATCTCGTTTTAAGAAGCATTTGAACTCTATTGCTTCGATACGTACACATCTGCAAACGCTACTTCCTTGCAAGGAAGTGTCGCATTTACATTCATTTGAAGTGTAGACGAGGAATACATAACACTTCGCAAATCATATTATATCTTACCATGAAACATAGAAATGAGGTGCGATATCGCGTTTTAAGAAGCATTAGAACACTATTGCTACGATAGGTAGACATTTGCAAACGCTATTTCCTGGCAGGGAAGTGTCGCATTTACATTCATTTGAAGTGTAGAGGAGGAATACATAACACTTCGCACATCATATTACATCTTACCATGAAACATAGAAATGAGACGCGATATCGCGTTTTAAGAAGCATTAGAACTCTATTGCTACGATACCTAGACATCTGCAGACGCTATTTCCTAGCAAGGAAGTGTCGCATTTACATTCATTTGAAGTGTAGACGAGGAATACATAACACTTCGCAAATCATATTATATCTTACCATGAAACATAGAAATGAGGTGCGATATCGCGTTTTAAGAAGCATTAGAAATCTATTGCTACGATACGTAGACATCTGCAAACGCTATTTCCTAGCGAGGAAGTGTCGCATTTACATTCATTTGAAGTGTAGACGCGGAATACATAACACTTCGCAAATCGTATTATATCTTGCCATGAAACATGGAAATGAGATGCGATATCGCGTTTTAAGAAGCATTAGAAATCTATTGCTACGATACGTAGACATCTGCAAACGCTATTTCCTAGCGAGGAAGTGTCGCGTTCACATTCATTTGCAGTGTAGACGAGGAATACATAACACTTCGCAAATCATATTATATCTTACCATGAAACATAGAAATGAGATGCGATATCGCATTTTAAGAAGCATTAGAACACAATCGCTACGATACCTAGACATCAGCAGACGCTATTTACTAGCAAGGAAGTGTCGCATTTACATTCATTTGAAGTGTAGACGAGGAATACATAACACTTCGCAAATCATATTATATCTTGCCATGAAACATAGAAATGAGATGCGATATCGCGTTTTAAGAAGCATTAGAACACTATCGCTACGATACCTAGACATCAGCAGACGCTGTTTACTAGCAAGGAAGTGTCGCATTTACATTCATTTGAAGTGTAGACGAGGAGTACATAACACTTCGCAAATCATATTATATCTTGCCATGAAACATAGAAATGAGATGCGATATCGCGTTTTAAGAAGCACTAGAACACTATCGCTACGATACCTAGACATCAGCAGACGCTATGTACTAGCAAGGAAGTGTCGCATTTACATTCATTTGAAGTGTAGACGAGGAATACATAACACTTCGCAAATCAAATTATATCTTGCCATGAAACATAGAAATGAAATGCGATATCGCGTCTTATGAAGCATTGGAAATCTATTGCTACGATACGTAGACATCTGCAAACGCTATTTCCTAGCGAGGAAGTGTCGCATTCACATTCATTTGAAGTGTAGACGAGGAATACATAACACTTCGCAAATCATATGATATCTTACCATGAAAGATAGAAATGAGATGCGATATCGCGTTTTAAGAATCATAAGAACTCTATTGCTACGATACGTAGACAACTGCAAACGCTATTTCCTTCCAAGGAAGTGTCGCATTTACATTCATTTGAGTCGCATACGAGGAATGCATAACACTTCGCAATGAATATTATATCTTATCATGAAACATAGATATGAGATGCAATATCTCGTTTTCAGAAGCATTTGAACTCTATTGCTTCGATACGTAGACATCAGCAAACGCTATTTCCTTGCAAGGAAGTGTCGGATTTACATTCATTTGAAGTGTAGACGAGGAATACATAACACTTCGCAAATCTTGTTATATCTTACCATGACACATAGAAATGAGATGCGATATCGCGTTTTAAGAAGCATTAGAAATCTATTGCTACGATACGTAGACATCTGCAAACGCTATTTCCTTGCAAGGAAGTGTCGCACTTACATTCATTTGAAGTGCAGACGACGAATACATAACACTTCGCAAATCATATTATATCTTACCATGAAACATAGAAATGAGATGCGATATCGCGTTTTAAGAAGCATTCGAACTCTATCGCTACGATACCTAGATATCTGCAGACGCTATTTCATAGCAAGGAAGTGTCGCATTTGCATTCACTTGAAGTGTAGACGAGGAATACATAACACTTCGCAAATCATATTATATCTTACCATGAAACACAGAAATGAGATGCGATATAGCGTTTTAGGAATCATAAGAATTCTATTGCTACGATACATAGACATCTGCAAACGCTATTTCCTAGCGAGGAAGTCTCGCATTCACATTCATTTGAAGTGTAGACGAGGAATACATAACACTTCGCAAATCATGTTATATCTTACCATGAAACATACAAATGAGATGCGATATCGCGTTTTATGAATCATATGAACTCTATTGCTACGATACGTAGACATCTGCAATCGCTATTTCCTTGCAAGGAAGTGTCGCATTTACTTTCACTTGAATCGTAGACGAGGAATGCACAACACTTCGCAATGATTATTATATCTTATCATGAAACATAGATATGAGATGCAATATCTCGTTTTAAGAAGCATTTGAACTCTATTGCTTCGATACGTACACATCTGCAAACGCTACTTCCTTGCAAGGAAGTGTCGCATTTACATTCATTTGAAGTGTAGACGAGGAATACATAACACTTCGCAAATCATATTATATCTTACCATGAAACATAGAAATGAGGTGCGATATCGCGTTTTAAGAAGCATTAGAACACTATTGCTACGATAGGTAGACATTTGCAAACGCTATTTCCTGGCAGGGAAGTGTCGCATTTACATTCATTTGAAGTGTAGAGGAGGAATACATAACACTTCGCACATCATATTACATCTTACCATGAAACATAGAAATGAGACGCGATATCGCGTTTTAAGAAGCATTAGAACTCTATTGCTACGATACCTAGACATCTGCAGACGCTATTTCCTAGCAAGGAAGTGTCGCATTTACATTCATTTGAAGTGTAGACGAGGAATACATAACACTTCGCAAATCATATTATATCTTACCATGAAACATAGAAATGAGGTGCGATATCGCGTTTTAAGAAGCATTAGAAATCTATTGCTACGATACGTAGATATCTGCAAACGCTATTTCCTAGCGAGGAAGTGTCGCATTCACATTCATTTGAAGTGTAGACGAGGAATACATAACACTTCGCAAATCATATTATATCTTACCATGAAACATAGAAATGAGATGCGATATCGCATTTTAAGAAGCATTAGAACACAATCGCTACGATACCTAGACATCAGCAGACGCTATTTACTAGCAAGGAAGTGTCGCATTTACATTCATTTGAAGTGTAGACGAGGAATACATAACACTTCGCAAATCAAATTATATCTTGCCATGAAACATAGAAATGAGATGCGATATCGCGTCTTATGAAGCATTAGAAATCTATTGCTACGATACGTAGATATCAGCAGACGCTATTTACTAGCAAGGAAGTGTCGCATTTACATTCATTTGGAGTGTAGACGAGGAATACATAACACTTCGCAAATCATATGATATCTTACCATGAAAGATAGAAATGAGATGCGATATCGCGTTTTAAGAATCATAAGAACTCTATTGCTACGATACGTAGACAACTGCAAACGCTATTTCCTTCCAAGGAAGTGTCGCATTTACATTCATTTGAGTCGCATACGAGGAATGCATAACACTTCGCAATGAATATTATATCTTATCATGAAACATAGATATGAGATGCAATATCTCGTTTTCAGAAGCATTTGAACTCTATTGCTTCGATACGTAGACATCAGCAAACGCTATTTCCTTGCAAGGAAGTGTCGCATTTACATTCATTTGAAGTGTAGACGAGGAATACATAACACTTCGCAAATCTTGTTATATCTTACCATGACACATAGAAATGAGATGCGATATCGCGTTTTAAGAAGCATTAGAAATCTATTGCTACGATACGTAGACATCTGCAATCGCTATTTCCTTGCAAGGAAGTGTCGCATTTACTTTCACTTGAATCGTAGACGAGGAATGCACAACACTTCGCAATGATTATTATATCTTATCATGAAACATAGATATGAGATGCAATATCTCGTTTTAAGAAGCATTTGAACTCTATTGCTTCGATACGTACACATCTGCAAACGCTACTTCCTTGCAAGGAAGTGTCGCATTTACATTCATTTGAAGTGTAGACGAGGAATACATAACACTTCGCAAATCATATTATATCTTACCATGAAACATAGAAATGAGGTGCGATATCGCGTTTTAAGAAGCATTAGAACACTATTGCTACGATAGGTAGACATTTGCAAACGCTATTTCCTGGCAGGGAAGTGTCGCATTTACATTCATTTGAAGTGTAGAGGAGGAATACATAACACTTCGCACATCATATTACATCTTACCATGAAACATAGAAATGAGACGCGATATCGCGTTTTAAGAAGCATTAGAACTCTATTGCTACGATACCTAGACATCTGCAGACGCTACTTCCTAGCAAGGAAGTGTCGCATTTACATTCATTTGAAGTGTAGACGAGGAATACATAACACTTCGCAAATCATATTATATCTTACCATGAAACATAGAAATGTGGTGCGATATCGCGTTTTAAGAAGCATTAGAAATCTATTGCTACGATACGTAGATATCTGCAAACGCTATTTCCTAGCGAGGAAGTGTCGCATTCACATTCATTTGAAGTGTAGACGAGGAATACATAACACTTCGCAAATCATATTATATCTTACCATGAAACATAGAAATGAGATGCGATATCGCATTTTAAGAAGCATTAGAACACAATCGCTACGATACCTAGACATCAGCAGACGCTATTTACTAGCAAGGAAGTGTCGCATTTACATTCATTTGAAGTGTAGACGAGGAATACATAACACTTCGCAAATCAAATTATATCTTGCCATGAAACATAGAAATGAGATGCGATATCGCGTCTTATGAAGCATTAGAAATCTATTGCTACGATACGTAGATATCAGCAGACGCTATTTACTAGCAAGGAAGTGTCGCATTTACATTCATTTGGAGTGTAGACGAGGAATACATAACACTTCGCAAATCATATGATATCTTACCATGAAAGATAGAAATGAGATGCGATATCGCGTTTTAAGAATCATAAGAACTCTATTGCTACGATACGTAGACAACTGCAAACGCTATTTCCTTCCAAGGAAGTGTCGCATTTACATTCATTTGAGTCGCATACGAGGAATGCATAACACTTCGCAATGAATATTATATCTTATCATGAAACATAGATATGAGATGCAATATCTCGTTTTCAGAAGCATTTGAACTCTATTTCTTCGATACGTAGACATCAGCAAACGCTATTTCCTTGCAAGGAAGTGTCGCATTTACATTCATTTGAAGTGTAGACGAGGAATACATAACACTTCGCAAATCTTGTTATATCTTACCATGACACATAGAAATGAGATGCGATATCGCGTTTTAAGAAGCATTAGAAATCTATTACTACGATACGTAGACATCTGCAATCGCTATTTCCTTGCAAGGAAGTGTCGCATTTACTTTCACTTGAATCGTAGACGAGGAATGCACAACACTTCGCAATGATTATTATATCTTATCATGAAACATAGATATGAGATGCAATATCTCGTTTTAAGAAGCATTTGAACTCTATTGCTTCGATACGTACACATCTGCAAACGCTACTTCCTTGCAAGGAAGTGTCGCATTTACATTCATTTGAAGTGTAGACGAGGAATACATAACACTTCGCAAATCATATTATATCTTACCATGAAACATAGAAATGAGATGCGATATCGCGTTTTAAGAAGCATTCGAACTCTATCGCTACGATACCTAGATATCTGCAGACGCTATTTCCTAGCAAGGAAGTGTCGCATTTACATTCACTTGAAGTGTAGACGAGGAATACATAACACTTCGCAAATCATATTATATCTTACCATGAAACATAGAAATGAGATGCGATATAGCGTTTTAGGAATCATAAGAATTCTATTGCTACGATACATAGACATCTGCAAACGCTATTTCCATGCAAGGAAGTGTCGCACTTACATTCATTTGAAGTGCAGACGAGGAATACATAACACTTCGCAAATCATATTATATCTTACCATGAAACATTGAAATGAGATGCGATATCGCGTTTTAAGAAGCATTAGAAATCTATTGCTACGATACGTAGACATCTGCAAACGCTATTTCCTAGCGAGAAAGTGTCGCATTCACATTCATTTGAAGTGTAGACGAGGAATACATAACACTTCGCAAGTCATGTTATATCTTACCATGAAACATACAAATGAGATGCGATATCGCGTTTTATGAATCATATGAACTCTATTGCTACGATACGTAGACATCTGCAATCGCTATTTCCTTGCAAGGAAGTGTCGCATTTACTTTCACTTGAATCGTAGACGAGGAATGCACAACACTTCGCAATGATTATTATATCTTATCATGAAACATAGATATGAGATGCAATATCTCGTTTTAAGAAGCATTTGAACTCTATTGCTTCGATACGTACACATCTGCAAACGCTACTTCCTTGCAAGGAAGTGTCGCATTTACATTCATTTGAAGTGTAGACGAGGAATACATAACACTTCGCAAATCATATTATATCTTACCATGAAACATAGAAATGAGGTGCGATATCGCGTTTTAAGAAGCATTAGAACACTATTGCTACGATAGGTAGACATTTGCAAACGCTATTTCCTGGCATGGAAGTGTCGCATTTACATTCATTTGATGTGTAGACGAGGAATACATGACACTTCGCAAATCATATTATATCTTACCATGAAACATAGAAATGAGATGCGATATCGCGTTGTAAGAAGCATAAGAGCACTATTATTACGATAGGTAGACATTTGCAAACGCTATTTCCTGGCAAGGAAGTGTCGCATTTGAAGTGTAGACGAGGAATACATAACACTTCGCAAATCATATTATATCTTACCATGAAACATAGAAATGAGATGCGATATCGCGTTTTAAGAAGCATTAGAGTACTATTGCTACGATAGGTAGACATTTGCAAACGCTATTTCCTGGCAAGGAAGTGTCGCTTTTACACTCATTTGAGTAGTAGACGAGGAATACATGACACTTCGCAAATCATATTATATCTTACCATGAAACGTAGAAATGAGATGCGATATCGCGTTTTAAGAAGCATTACATATCTATTGCTACGATACATACACATCTGCAAACGCTATTTCCTTGCAAGGAAGTGTCGCATTTACATTCATTTGAAATGTAGACGAGGAATACATAACACTTCGCAAATCATATTATATCTTACCATGAAACATAGAAATGAGGTGCGATATCGCGTTTTAAGAAGCATTAGAACACTATTGCTACGATAGGTAGACATTTGCAAACGCTATTTCCTGGCAGGGAAGTGTCGCATTTACATTCATTTGAAGTGCAGAGGAGGAATACATAACACTTCGCACATCATATTACATCTTACCATGAAACATAGAAATGAGACGCGATATCGCGTTTTAAGAAGCATTAGAACTCTATTGCTACGATACCTAGACACCTGCAGACGCTATTTCCTAGCAAGGAAGTGTCGCATTCACATTCATTTGAAATGTAGAGGAGGAATACATAACACTTCGCAAATCATATTACATCTTACCACGAATCATAGAAATGAAATGCAATATCGCGTTTTAAGAATCATATGAACTCTATTGCTAGGATACGTAGACATCTGCAATCGCTATTTCCTTGCAAGGAAGTGTCGCATTTACTTTCATTTGAATCGTAGACGAGGAATGCATAACACTTCGCAATGAATATTATATCTTACCATGAAACATAGAAATGAGATTCGATATCGCGTTTTAAGAAGCACTAGAACTCTATTGCTACGATAGGTAAACATCTGCAAACGCTATTTCCTTGTAAGGAAGTGTCGCATTTACATTCATTTGATGTGTAGACGAGGAATACATGACACTTCGCAAATCATATTATATCTTACCATGAAACATAGATATGAGATGCGATATCGCGTTTTAAGAAGCATTAGAAAGCTAATGCTACGATACGTAGACATCTGCAAACGCTATTTCCTAGCGAGGAAGTATCGCATTCACATTCATTTGAAGTGTAGACGAGGAATACATAACACTTCGCAAATCATGTTATATCTTACCATGAAACATAGAAATGAAATGCAATATCGCGTTTTAAGAATCATATGAACTCTATTGCTAGGATACGTAGACATCTGCAATCGCTATTTCCTTGCAAGGAAGTGTCGCATTTACTTTCATTTGAATCGTAGACGAGGAATGCATAACACTTCGCAATGAATATTATATCTTACCATGAAACATAGAAATGAGATGCGATATCGCGTTTCAAGAAGCATTAGAAAGCTATTGCTACGATACATAGACATCTGCAAACGCTATTTCCTAGCGAGGAAGTCTCGCATTTACATTCATTTGAAGTGTAGACGAGGAATACATGACACTTCGCAAATCATATTATATCTTACCATGAAACATAGAAATGAGATGCGATATCGCGTTTTAAGAATCATAAGAACTCTATTGCTACGATACGTAGAAATCTGCAAACGCTATTTCCTTGCAAGGAAGTATCGCATTTACATTCATTTGAAGTGTAGACGAGGAATACATAACACTTCGCAAATCATATTATATCTTACCATGAAACATAGAAATGAGGTGCGATATCGCGTTTTAAGAAGCATTAGAACTCTATTGCTACGATACCTAGACATCTGCAGACGCTACTTCCTAGCAAGGAAGTGTCGCATTTACATTCATTTGAAGTGTAGACGAGGAATACATAACACTTCGCAAATCATATTATATCTTACCATGAAACATAGAAATGAGGTGCGATATCGCGTTTTAAGAAGCATTAGAAATCTATTGCTACGATACGTAGATATCTGCAAACGCTATTTCCTAGCGAGGAAGTGTCGCATTCACATTCATTTGAAGTGTAGACGAGGAATACATAACACTTCGCAAATCATATTATATCTTACCATGAAACATAGAAATGAGATGCGATATCGCATTTTAAGAAGCATTAGAACACAATCGCTACGATACCTAGACATCAGCAGACGCTATTTACTAGCAAGGAAGTGTCGCATTTACATTCATTTGAAGTGTAGACGAGGAATACATAACACTTCGCAAATCAAATTATATCTTGCCATGAAACATAGAAATGAGATGCGATATCGCGTCTTATGAAGCATTAGAAATCTATTGCTACGATACGTAGATATCAGCAGACGCTATTTACTAGCAAGGAAGTGTCGCATTTACATTCATTTGGAGTGTAGACGAGGAATACATAACACTTCGCAAATCATATGATATCTTACCATGAAAGATAGAAATGAGATGCGATATCGCGTTTTACGAATCATAAGAACTCTATTGCTACGATACGTAGACAACTGCAAACGCTATTTCCTTCCAAGGAAGTGTCGCATTTACATTCATTTGAGTCGCATACGAGGAATGCATAACACTTCGCAATGAATATTATATCTTATCATGAAACATAGATATGAGATGCAATATCTCGTTTTCAGAAGCATTTGAACTCTATTTCTTCGATACGTAGACATCAGCAAACGCTATTTCCTTGCAAGGAAGTGTCGCATTTACATTCATTTGAAGTGTAGACGAGGAATACATAACACTTCGCAAATCTTGTTATATCTTACCATGACACATAGAAATGAGATGCGATATCGCGTTTTAAGAAGCATTAGAAATCTATTACTACGATACGTAGACATCTGCAATCGCTATTTCCTTGCAAGGAAGTGTCGCATTTACTTTCACTTGAATCGTAGACGAGGAATGCACAACACTTCGCAATGATTATTATATCTTATCATGAAACATAGATATGAGATGCAATATCTCGTTTTAAGAAGCATTTGAACTCTATTGCTTCGATACGTACACATCTGCAAACGCTACTTCCTTGCAAGGAAGTGTCGCATTTACATTCATTTGAAGTGTAGACGAGGAATACATAACACTTCGCAAATCATATTATATCTTACCATGAAACATAGAAATGAGGTGCGATATCGCGTTTTAAGAAGCATTAGAACACTATTGCTACGATAGGTAGACATTTGCAAACGCTATTTCCTGGCAGGGAAGTGTCGCATTTACATTCATTTGAAGTGTAGAGGAGGAATACATAACACTTCGCACATCATATTACATCTTACCATGAAACATAGAAATGAGACGCGATATCGCGTTTTAAGAAGCATTAGAACTCTATTGCTACGATACCTAGACATCTGCAGACGCTACTTCCTAGCAAGGAAGTGTCGCATTTACATTCATTTGAAGTGTAGACGAGGAATACATAACACTTCGCAAATCATATTATATCTTACCATGAAACATAGAAATGAGGTGCGATATCGCGTTTTAAGAAGCATTAGAAATCTATTGCTACGATACGTAGACATCTGCAAACGCTATTTCCTAGCGAGGAAGTGTCGCACTTACATTCATTTGAAGTGCAGACGAGGAATACATTACACTTCGCAAATCATATTATATCTTACCATGAAACATAGAAATGAGATGCGATATCGCGTTTTAAGAAGCATTCGAACTCTATCGCTACGATACCTAGATATCTGCAGACGCTATTTCCTAGCAAGGAAGTGTCGCATTTACATTCACTTGAAGTGTAGACGAGGAATACATAACACTTCGCAAATCATATTATATCTTACCATGAAACATAGAAATGAGATGCGATATAGCGTTTTAGGAATCATAAGAATTCTATTGCTACGATACATAGACATCTGCAAACGCTATTTCCATGCAAGGAAGTGTCGCACTTACATTCATTTGAAGTGCAGACGAGGAATACATAACACTTCGCAAATCATATTATATCTTACCATGAAACATTGAAATGAGATGCGATATCGCGTTTTAAGAAGCATTAGAAATCTATTGCTACGATACGTAGACATCTGCAAACGCTATTTCCTAGCGAGAAAGTGTCGCATTCACATTCATTTGAAGTGTAGACGAGGAATACATAACACTTCGCAAGTCATGTTATATCTTACCATGAAACATACAAATGAGATGCGATATCGCGTTTTATGAATCATATGAACTCTATTGCTACGATACGTAGACATCTGCAATCGCTATTTCCTTGCAAGGAAGTGTCGCATTTACTTTCACTTGAATCGTAGACGAGGAATGCACAACACTTCGCAATGATTATTATATCTTATCATGAAACATAGATATGAGATGCAATATCTCGTTTTAAGAAGCATTTGAACTCTATTGCTTCGATACGTACACATCTGCAAACGCTACTTCCTTGCAAGGAAGTGTCGCATTTACATTCATTTGAAGTGTAGACGAGGAATACATAACACTTCGCAAATCATATTATATCTTACCATGAAACATAGAAATGAGGTGCGATATCGCGTTTTAAGAAGCATTAGAACACTATTGCTACGATAGGTAGACATTTGCAAACGCCATTTCCTGGCATGGAAGTGTCGCATTTACATTCATTTGATGTGTAGACGAGGAATTCATGACACTTCGCAAATCATATTATATCTTACCATGAAACATAGAAATGAGATGCGATATCGCGTTTTAAGAAGCATAAGAGCACTATTATTACGATAGGTAGACATTTGCAAACGCTATTTCCTGGCAAGGAAGTGTCGCATTTGAAGTGTAGACGAGGAATACATAACACTTCGCAAATCATATTATATCTTACCATGAAACATAGAAATGAGATGCGATATCGCGTTTTAAGAAGCATTAGAGTACTATTGCTACGATAGGTAGACATTTGCAAACGCTATTTCCTGGCAAGGAAGTGTCGCTTTTACACTCATTTGAGTAGTAGACGAGGAATACATGACACTTCGCAAATCATATTATATCTTACCATGAAACGTAGAAATGAGATGCGATATCGCGTTTTAAGAAGCATTACATATCTATTGCTACGATACATACACATCTGCAAACGCTATTTCCTTGCAAGGAAGTGTCGCATTTACTTTCATTTGAAATGTAGACGAGGAATACATAACACTTCGCAAATCATATTATATCTTACCATGAAACATAGAAATGAGATTCGATATCGCGTTTTAAGAAGCACTAGAACTCTATTGCTACGATAGGTAAACATCTGCAAACGCTATTTCCTTGTAAGGAAGTGTCGCATTTACATTCATTTGAAGTGTAGACGAGGAATACATGACACTTCGCAAATCATATTATATCTTACCATGAAACATAGATATGAGATGCGATATCGCGTTTTAAGAAGCATTAGAAAGCTAATGCTACGATACGTAGACATCTGCAAACGCTATTTCCTAGCGAGGAAGTATCGCATTCACATTCATTTGAAGTGTAGACGAGGAATACATAACACTTCGCAAATCATGTTATATCTTACCATGAAACATAGAAATGAAATGCAATATCGCGTTTTAAGAATCATATGAACTCTATTGCTAGGATACGTAGACATCTGCAATCGCTATTTCCTTGCAAGGAAGTGTCGCATTTACTTTCATTTGAATCGTAGACGAGGAATGCATAACACTTCGCAATGAATATTATATCTTACCATGAAACATAGAAATGAGATGCGATATCGCGTTTCAAGAAGCATTAGAAAGCTATTGCTACGATACATAGACATCTGCAAACGCTATTTCCTAGCGAGGAAGTCTCGCATTTACATTCATTTGAAGTGTAGACGAGGAATACATGACACTTCGCAAATCATATTATATCTTACCATGAAACATAGAAATGAGATGCGATATCGCGTTTTAAGAATCATAAGAACTCTATTGCTACGATACGTAGAAATCTGCAAACGCTATTTCCTTGCAAGGAAGTATCGCATTTACATTCATTTGAAGTGTAGACGAGGAATACATAACACTTCGCAAATCATATTATATCTTACCATGAAACATAGAAATGAGGTGCGATATCGCGTTTTAAGAAGCATTAGAACACTATTGCTACGATAGGTAGACATCTGCAAACCCTATTTCCTAGCGAGGAAGTATCGCATTCACATTCATTTGAAGTGTAGACGAGGAATACTTAACACTTCGCAAATCATGTTATATCTTACCATGAAACATAGAAATGAGATGCGATATCGCGTTTTAAGAATCATATGAACTCTATTGCTACGATACGTAGACATCTGCAAACGCTATTTCCTTGCAAGGAAGTGTCGCACTTACATTCATTTGAATCGTAGACGAGGAATGCATAACACTTCGCAATGAATATTATATCTTATCATGAAACATAGATATGAGATGCAATATCTCGTTTTAGGAATCATAAGAATTCTATTGCTACGATACATAGACATCTGCAAACGCTATTTCCTTGCAAGGAAGTGTCGCACTTACATTCATTTGAAGTGCAGACGAGGAATACATAACACTTCGCAAATCATATTATATCTTACCATGAAACATAGAAATGAGATGCGATATCGCTTTTTAAGAAGCATTCGAACCTTATCGCTACGATACCTAGATATCTGCAGACGCTATTTCCTAGCAAGGAAGTGTCGCATTTACATTCACTTGAAGTGTAGACGAGGAATACATAACACTTCGCAAATCATATTATATCTTACCATGAAACATAGATATGAGATGCGATATCGCGTTTTAAGAAGCATTAGAAAGCTAATGCTACGATACGTAGACATCTGCAAACGCTATTTCCTAGCGAGGAAGTATCGCATTCACATTCATTTGAAGTGTAGACGAGGAATACATAACACTTCGCAAATCATGTTATATCTTACCATGAAACATAGAAATGAAATGCAGTATCGCGTTTTAAGAATCGTATGAACTCTATTGCTAGGATACGTAGACATCTGCAATCGCTATTTCCTTGCAAGGAAGTGTCGCATTTACTTTCATTTGAATCGTAGACGAGGAATGCGTAACACTTCGCAATGAATATTATATCTTACCATGAAACATAGATATGAGATGCGATATCGCGTTTTAAGAAGCATTAGAAAGCTAATGCTACGATACGTAGACATCTGCAAACGCTATTTCCTAGCGAGGAAGTATCGCATTCACATTCATTTGAAGTGTAGACGAGGAATACATAACACTTCGCAAATCATGTTATATCTTACCATGAAACATAGAAATGAAATGCAATATCGCGTTTTAAGAATCATATGAACTCTATTGCTAGGATACGTAGACATCTGCAATCGCTATTTCCTTGCAAGGAAGTGTCGCATTTACTTTCATTTGAATCGTAGACGAGGAATGCATAACACTTCGCAATGAATATTATATCTTACCATGAAACATAGAAATGAGATGCGATATCGCGTTTCAAGAAGCATTAGAAAGCTATTGCTACGATACATAGACATCTGCAAACGCTATTTCCTAGCGAGGAAGTCTCGCATTTACATTCATTTGAAGTGTAGACGAGGAATACATGACACTTCGCAAATCATATTATATCTTACCATGAAACATAGAAATGAGATGCGATATCGCGTTTTAAGAATCATAAGAACTCTATTGCTACGATACGTAGAAATCTGCAAACGCTATTTCCTTGCAAGGAAGTATCGCATTTACATTCATTTGAAGTGTAGACGAGGAATACATAACACTTCGCAAATCATATTATATCTTACCATGAAACATAGAAATGAGGTGCGATATCGCGTTTTAAGAAGCATTAGAACACTATTGCTACGATAGGTAGACATCTGCAAACCCTATTTCCTAGCGAGGAAGTATCGCATTCACATTCATTTGAAGTGTAGACGAGGAATACTTAACACTTCGCAAATCATGTTATATCTTACCATGAAACATAGAAATGAGATGCGATATCGCGTTTTAAGAATCATATGAACTCTATTGCTACGATACGTAGACATCTGCAAACGCTATTTCCTTGCAAGGAAGTGTCGCACTTACATTCATTTGAATCGTAGACGAGGAATGCATAACACTTCGCAATGAATATTATATCTTATCATGAAACATAGATATGAGATGCAATATCTCGTTTTAGGAATCATAAGAATTCTATTGCTACGATACATAGACATCTGCAAACGCTATTTCCTTGCAAGGAAGTGTCGCACTTACATTCATTTGAAGTGCAGACGAGGAATACATAACACTTCGCAAATCATATTATATCTTACCATGAAACATAGAAATGAGATGCGATATCGCTTTTTAAGAAGCATTCGAACCTTATCGCTACGATACCTAGATATCTGCAGACGCTATTTCCTAGCAAGGAAGTGTCGCATTTACATTCACTTGAAGTGTAGACGAGGAATACATAACAATTCGCAAATCATATTATATCTTACCATGAAACATAGATATGAGATGCGATATCGCGTTTTAAGAAGCATTAGAAAGCTAATGCTACGATACGTAGACATCTGCAAACGCTATTTCCTAGCGAGGAAGTATCGCATTCACATTCATTTGAAGTGTAGACGAGGAATACATAACACTTCGCAAATCATGTTATATCTTACCATGAAACATAGAAATGAAATGCAGTATCGCGTTTTAAGAATCATATGAACTCTATTGCTAGGATACGTAGACATCTGCAATCGCTATTTCCTTGCAAGGAAGTGTCGCATTTACTTTCATTTGAATCGTAGACGAGGAATGCGTAACACTTCGCAATGAATATTATATCTTACCATGAAACATAGAAATGAGATGCGATATCGCGTTTTAAGAAGCATTAGAAAGCTATTGCTACGATAC
Organism: Xylocopa sonorina; assembly: GCF_050948175.1. Lineage (NCBI taxonomy): Eukaryota > Metazoa > Arthropoda > Insecta > Hymenoptera > Apidae > Xylocopa > Xylocopa sonorina. Next base: position 180,360 of record NW_027490440.1, read on the forward strand.
ATAGACATCTGCAAACGCTATTTCCTGGCAGGGAAGTGTCGCATTTACATTCATTTGAAGTGCAGAGAAGGAATACATAACACTTCGCACATCATATTACATCTTACCATGAAACATAGAAATGAGACGCGATATCGCGTTTTAAGAAGCATTAGAACTCTATTGCTACGATACCTAGACATCTGCAGACGCTATTTCCTAGCAAGGAAGTGTCGCATTTACATTCATTTGAAATGTAGAGGAGGAATACATAACACTTCGCAAATCATATTACATCTTACCATGAAACATAGAAATGAAATGCAATATCGCGTTTTAAGAAGCACTAGAACTCTATTGCTACGATAGGTAAACATCTGCAAACGCTATTTCCTTGTAAGGAAGTGTCGCATTTACATTCATTTGAAGTGTAGACGAGGAATACATGACACTTCGCAAATCATATTATATCTTACCATGAAACATAGATATGAGATGCGATATCGCGTTTTAAGAAGCATTAGAAAGCTAATGCTACGATACGTAGACATCTGCAAACGCTATTTCCTAGCGAGGAAGTATCGCATTCACATTCATTTGAAGTGTAGACGAGGAATACATAACACTTCGCAAATCATGTTATATCTTACCATGAAACATAGAAATGAGATGCGATATCGCGTTTTAAGAATCATATGAACTCTATTGCTACGATACGTAGACATCTGCAAACGCTATTTCCTAGCGAGGAAGTGTCGCATTTACTTTCATTTGAATCGTAGACGAGGAATGCATAACACTTCGCAATGAATATTATATCTTATCATGAAACATAGATATGAAATGCCATATCTCGTTTTAAGAAGCATTAGAACTCTATTGCTACGATACCTAGACATCTGCAGACGCTATTTCCGAGCAAGAAAGTGTCGCATTTACATTCATTTGAAGTGTAGACGAGGAATACATGACACTTCGCAAATCATATTATATCTTACCATGAAACATAGATATGAGATGCGATATCGCGTCTTAAGAAGCATTAGAAAGCTATTGCTACGATACATAGACATCTGCAAACGCTATTTCCTAGCGAGGAAGTCTCGCATTTACATTCATTTGAAGTGTAGACGAGGAATACATGACACTTCGCAAATCATATTATATCTTACCATGAAACATAGAAATGAGATGCGATATCGCGTTTTAAGTATCATAAGAACTCTATTGCTACGATACGTAGACATCTGCAAACGCTATTTCCTAGCGAGGAAGTGTCGCATTTACTTTCATTTGAATCGTAGACGAGGAATGCATAACACTTCGCAATGAATATTATATCTTATCATGAAACATAGATATGAGATGCAATATCTCGTTTTAAGAAGCATTAGAACTCTATTGCTACGATACCTAGACATCTGCAGACGCTATTTCCTAGCAAGAAAGTGTCGCATTTACATTCATTTGAAGTGTAGACGAGGAATACGTAACACTTCGCAAATCATATTATATCTTACCATGAAACATAGAAATGAGATGCAATATCTCGTTTTAAGAAACATTTGAACTCTATTGCTTCGATACGTAGACATCTGCAATCGCTATTTCCTTGCAAGGAAGTGTCGCATTTACATTCATTTGAAGTGTAGACGAGGAATACATAACACTTCGCAAATCATATTATATCTTACCATGAAACATAGAAATGAGATGCGATATCGCGTTTTAAGAAGCATAAGAGCACTATTGCTACGATAGGTAGACATTTGCAAACGCTATTTCCTGGCAAGGAAGTGTCGCATTTGAAGTGTAGACGAGGAATACATAACACTTCGCAAATCATATTATATCTTACCATGAAACATAGAAATGAGATGCGATATCGCGTTTTAAGAAGCATAAGAGCACTATTGCTACGATAGGTAGACATTTGCAAACGCTATTTCCTGGTAAGGAAGTGTTGCTTTTACACTCATTTGAGTAGTAGACGAGGAATACATGACACTTCGCAAATCATATTATATCTTACCATGAAACGTAGAAATGAGATGCGATATCGCGTTTTAAGAAGCATTACATATCTATTGCTACGATACGTAGACATCTGCAAACGCTATTTCCTAGCGAGGAAATATCGCAGTCACATTCATTCGAAGTGTAGACGAGGAATACATGACACTTCGCAAATCATATTATATCTTACCATGAAATATTGAAATGAGATGCGATATCTCGTTTTAAGAAGCATTAGAACTCTATTGCTACGATACATAGACATCTACAAACGCTATTTCCTAGCAAGGAAGTGTCGCATTTACATTCATTTGAAGTGTAGACGAGGAATACATGACACATCGCAAATCATATTATATCTTACCATGAAACATAGAAATGAGATGCCATATCGCGCTTTAAGAAGCATTAGAAATCTATTGCTACGATACGTAGACATCTGCAAACGCTATTTCCTAGCGAGGAAGTGTCGCATTCACATTCATTTGAAGTGTAGACGAGGAATACATAACACTTCGCAAATCATATTATATCTTACCATGAAACATTGAAATGAGATGCGATCTCTCGTTTTAAGAAGCATTAGAACACTATTGCTACGATAGGTAGACAACTGCAAACGCTATTTCCTTGCAAGGAGGTGTCGCATTTACATTCATTTGAAGTGTAGAGGAGGAGTACATAACACTTCGCAAATCATATTACATCGTACCATGAAACATAGAAATGAGATGCGATATCGCGTTTTAAGAAGCATTAGAAAGCTATTGCTACGATACGTAGACATCTGCAAACGCTATTACCTAGAAAGGAAGTATCGCATTCACATTCACTTGAAGTGTAGAGGAGGAATACATAACACTTCGCAAATCATATTATATCTTACCATGAAACATAGAGATGAGATGCGATATCGCGTTTTAAGAATCATAAGAATTCTATTGCTACGATACATAGACATCTGCAAACGCTATTTCCTTGCAAGGAAGTGTCGCACTTACATTCATTTGAAGTGCAGACGAGGAATACAAAACACTTCGCAAATCATATTATATCTTACCATGAAACATAGAAATGAGATGCGATATAGCGTTTTAGGAATCATAAGAATTCTATTGCTACGATACATAGACATCTGCAAACGCTATTTCCTTGCAAGGAAGTGTCGCACTTACATTCATTTGAAGTGCAGACGAGGAATACATAACACTTCGCAAATCATATTATATCTTACCATGAAACATAGAAATGAGATGCGATATCGCTTTTTAAGAAGCATTCGAACTCTATCGCTACGATACCTAGATATCTGCAGACGCTATTTCCTAGCAAGGAAGTGTCGCATTTACATTCACTTGAAGTGTAGACGAGGAATACATAACACTTCGCAAATCATATTATATCTTACCATGAAACATAGAAATGAGATGCGATATCGCGTTTTAAGAATCATAAGAACTCTATTGCTACGATACGTAGAAATCTGCAAACGCTATTTCCTTGCAAGGAAGTATCGCATTTACATTCATTTGAAGTGTAGACGAGGAATACATAACACTTCGCAAATCATATTATATCTTACCATGAAGCATAGAAATGAGGTGCGATATCGCGTTTTAAGAAGCATTAGAACACTATTGCTACGATAGGTAGACATCTGCAAACCCTATTTCCTAGCGAGGAAGTATCGCATTCACATTCATTTGAAGTGTAGACGAGGAATACTTAACACTTCGCAAATCATGTTATATCTTACCATGAAACATAGAAATGAGATGCGATATCGCGTTTTAAGAATCATATGAACTCTATTGCTACGATACGTAGACATCTGCAAACGCTATTTCCTAGCGAGGAAGTGTCGCATTTACTTTCATTTGAATCGTAGACGAGGAATGCATAACACTTCGCAATGAATATTATATCTTATCATGAAACATAGATATGAGATGCAATATCTCGTTTTAAGAAGCATTAGAACTCTATTGCTACGATACCTAGACATCTGCAGACGCTATTTCCTAGCAAGAAAGTGTCGCATTTACATTCATTTGAAGTGTAGACGAGGAATACATAACACTTCGCAAATCATATTATATCTTACCATGAAACATAGAAATGAGATGCGATATCGCGTTTTAAGAAGCATAAGAGCACTATTGCTACGATAGGTAGACATTTGCAAACGCTATTTCCTGGCAAGGAAGTGTCGCATTTGAGGTGTAGACGAGGAATACATAACACTTCGCAAATCATATTATATCTTACCATGAAACATAGAAATGAGATGCGATATCGCGTTTTAAGAAGCATAAGAGCACTATTGCTACGATAGGTAGACATTTGCAAACGCTATTTCCTGGCAAGGAAGTGTCGCTTTTACACTCATTTGAGTAGCAGACGAGGAATACATGACACTTCGCAAATCATATTATATCTTACCATGAAACGTAGAAATGAGATGCGATATCGCGTTTTAAGAAGCATTACATATCCATTGCTACGATACGTAGACATCTGCAAACGCTATTTCCTAGCGAGGAAATATCGCAGTCACATTCATTTGAAGTGTAGACGAGGAATACATGACACTTCGCAAATCATATTATATCTTACCATGAAATATTGAAATGAGATGCGATATCTCGTTTTAAGAAGCATTAGAACTCTATTGCTACGATACATAGACATCTACAAACGCTATTTCCTAGCAGGGAAGTGTCGCATTTACATTCATTTGAAGTGTAGACGAGGAATACATGACACTTCGCAAATCATATTATATCTTACCATGAAACATAGAAATGAGATGCCATATCGCGCTTTAAGAAGCATTAGAAATCTATTGCTACGATACGTAGACATTTGCAAACGCTATTTCCTAGCGAGGAAGTGTCGCATTCACATTCATTTGAAGTGTAGACGAGGAATACATAACATTTCGCAAATCATATTATATCTTACCATGAAACATAGAAATGAGATGCGATATCGCGTTTTAAGAAGCATTAGAAAGCTATTGCTACGATACATAGACATCTGCAAACGCTATTTCCTAGCGAGGAAGTCTCGCATTTACATTCATTTGAAGTGTAGACGAGGAATACATGACACTTCGCAAATCATATTATATCTTACCATGAAACATAGAAATGAGATGCGATATCGCGTTTTAAGAATCATAAGAACTCTATTGCTACGATACGTAGAAATCTGCAAACGCTATTTCCTTGCAAGGAAGTGTCGCATTTACATTCATTTGAAGTGTAGACGAGGAATACATGACACTTCGCAAATCATATTATATCTTACCATGAATCATGGAAATGAGATGCGATATCGCGTTTAAAGAAGCATTAGAACTCTATCGGTACGATACCTAGACATCTGCAGACGCTATTTCCTAGCAAGGAAGTGTCGCATTTACATTCATTTGAAGTGTAGACGAGGAATACAAAACATTTCGCAAATCATATTATATCTTACCATGAAACATAGAAATGAGATGCGATATCGCGTTTTAGGAAGCATTAGAACACTATCGCTACGATACCTAGACATCTGCAGACGCTATTTCTTAGCAAGGAAGTGTCTCATTTACATTCATTTGAAGTGCAGACGAGGAATACTTAACACTTCGCAAATCATGTTATATCTTACCATGAAACATAGAAATGAGATGCGATATCTCGTTTTAAGAAGCATTAGAACACTACTGCTACGATAGGTAGACAACTGCAAACGCTATTTCCTTGCAAGGAAGTGTCGCATTTACATTCATTTGAAGTGTAGAGGAGGAATACATAACACTTCGCGAATCATATTATATCTTATCATGAAACATAGATATGAGATGCAATATCTCGTTTTAAGAAGCATTAGAATTCTATTGCTACGATACCTAGACATCTGCAGACGCTATTTCCTAGCAAGAAAGTGTCGCATTTACATTCATTTGAAGTGTAGACGAGGAATACGTAACACTTCGCAAATCATATTATATCTTACCATGAAACATAGAAATGAGATGCAATATCTCGTTTTAAGAAGCATTTGAACACAATTGCTTCGATACGTAGACATCTGCAATCGCTATTTCCTTGCAAGGAAGTGTCGCATTTACATTCATTTGAAGTATAGACGAGGAATACATAACACTTCGCAAATCATATTATATCTTACCATGAAACATAGAAATGATATGCGATATCGCGTTCTAAGAAGCATAAGAGCACTATTGCTACGATAGGTAGACATTTGCAAACGCTATTTCCTGGCAAGGAAGTGTCGCATTTGAAGTGTAGACGAGGAATACATAACTCTTCGCAAATCATATTATATCTTACCATGAAACATAGAAATGAGATGCGATATCGCGTTTTAAGAAGCATAAGAGCACTATTGCTACGATAGGTAGACATTTGCAAACGCTATTTCCTGGCAAGGAAGTGTCGCTTTTACACTCATTTGAGTAGTAGACGAGGAATACATGACACTTCGCAAATCATATTATATCTTACCGTGAAACGTAGAAATGAGATGCGATATCGCGTTTTAAGAAGCATAAGAGCACTATTGCTACGATAGGTAGACATTTGCAAACGCTATTTCCTGGCAAGGAAGTGTCGCTTTTACACTCATTTGAGTAGCAGACGAGGAATACATGACACTTCGCAAATCATATTATATCTTACCATGAAACGTAGAAATGAGATGCGATATCGCGTTTTAAGAAGCATTACATATCCATTGCTACGATACGTAGACATCTGCAAACGCTATTTCCTAGCGAGGAAATATCGCAGTCACATTCATTTGAAGTGTAGACGAGGAATATATGACACTTCGCAAATCATATTATATCTTACCATGAAATATTGAAATGAGATGCGATATCTCGTTTTAAGAAGCATTAGAACTCTATTGCTACGATACATAGACATCTACAAACGCTATTTCCTAGCAGGGAAGTGTCGCATTTACATTCATTTGAAGTGTAGACGAGGAATACATGACACTTCGCAAATCATATTATATCTTACCATGAAACGTAGAAATGAGATGCGATATCGCGTTTTAAGAAGCATTACATATCCATTGCTACGATACGTAGACATCTGCAAACGCTATTTCCTAGCGAGGAAATATCGCAGTCACATTCATTTGAAGTGTAGACGAGGAATACATGACACTTCGCAAATCATATTATATCTTACCATGAAATATTGAAATGAGATGCGATATCTCGTTTTAAGAAGCATTAGAACTCTATTGCTACGATACATAGACATCTACAAACGCTATTTCCTAGCAGGGAAGTGTCGCATTTACATTCATTTGAAGTGTAGACGAGGAATACATGACACTTCGCAAATCATATTATATCTTACCATGAAACATAGAAATGAGATGCCATATCGCGCTTTAAGAAGCATTAGAAATCTATTGCTACGATACGTAGACATTTGCAAACGCTATTTCCTAGCGAGGAAGTGTCGCATTCACATTCATTTGAAGTGTAGACGAGGAATACATAACATTTCGCAAATCATATTATATCTTACCATGAAACATAGAAATGAGATGCGATATCGCGTTTTAAGAAGCATTAGAAAGCTATTGCTACGATACATAGACATCTGCAAACGCTATTTCCTAGCGAGGAAGTCTCGCATTTACATTCATTTGAAGTGTAGACGAGGAATACATGACACTTCGCAAATCATATTATATCTTACCATGAAACATAGAAATGAGATGCGATATCGCGTTTTAAGAATCATAAGAACTCTATTGCTACGATACGTAGAAATCTGCAAACGCTATTTCCTTGCAAGGAAGTGTCGCATTTACATTCATTTGAAGTGTAGACGAGGAATACATGACACTTCGCAAATCATATTATATCTTACCATGAATCATGGAAATGAGATGCGATATCGCGTTTAAAGAAGCATTAGAACTCTATCGGTACGATACCTAGACATCTGCAGACGCTATTTCCTAGCAAGGAAGTGTCGCATTTACATTCATTTGAAGTGTAGACGAGGAATACAAAACATTTCGCAAATCATATTATATCTTACCATGAAACATAGAAATGAGATGCGATATCGCGTTTTAGGAAGCATTAGAACACTATCGCTACGATACCTAGACATCTGCAGACGCTATTTCTTAGCAAGGAAGTGTCTCATTTACATTCATTTGAAGTGCAGACGAGGAATACTTAACACTTCGCAAATCATGTTATATCTTACCATGAAACATAGAAATGAGATGCGATATCTCGTTTTAAGAAGCATTAGAACACTATTGCTACGATAGGTAGACAACTGCAAACGCTATTTCCTTGCAAGGAAGTGTCGCATTTACATTCATTTGAAGTGTAGAGGAGGAATACATAACACTTCGCGAATCATATTATATCTTATCATGAAACATAGATATGAGATGCAATATCTCGTTTTAAGAAGCATTAGAATTCTATTGCTACGATACCTAGACATCTGCAGACGCTATTTCCTAGCGAGGAAGTGTCGCATTCACATTCATTTCAGGTGTAGACGAGGAATACATAACACTTCGCAAATCATATTATATCTTACCATGAAACATAGAAATGAGATGCGATATCGCGTTTTAAGAAGCATTAGAGCACTATCGCTACGATACCTAGACATCTGCAGACGCTATTTCCTAGCAAGGAAGTGTCGCATTTACATTCATTTGAAGTGTAGTCGAGGAAGACATAACACATCGCAAATCATATTATATCTTGCCATGAAACATAGAAATGAGATGCGATATCGCGTTTTAAGAAGCATTAGAAATCTATTGCTACGATACGTAGAAATCTGCAAACGCTATTTCCTTGCAAGGAAGTGTCGCATTTACATTCATTTGAAGTGTAGACGTGGAATACATAACACTTTGCAAATCATATTATATCTTACCATGAAACATAGAAATGAGGTGCGATATCGCGTTTTAAGAAGCATTAGAACACTATTGCTACGATAGGTAGACATCTGCAAACGCTATTTCCTAGCGAGGAAGTATCGCATTCACATTCATTTGAAGTGTAGACGAGGAATACTTAACACTTCGCAAATCATGTTATATCTTACCATGAAACATAGAAATGAGATGCGATATCGCGTTTTAAGAAGCATTAGAGCACTATCGCTACGATACCTAGACATCTGCAGACGCTATTTCCTAGCAAGGAAGTGTCGCATTTACATTCATTTGAAGTGTAGTCGAGGAAGACATAACACATCGCAAATCATATTATATCTTGCCATGAAACATAGAAATGAGATGCGATATCGCGTTTTAAGAAGCATTAGAAATCTATTGCTACGATACGTAGACATCTGCAAACGCTATTTCCTAGCGAGGAAGTGTCGCATTCACATTCATTTGAAGTGTAGACGAGGAATACATAACACTTCGCAAATCATTTTATATCTTACCATGAAACATAGAAATGAGATGCGATATCGCACTTTAAGAAGCATTAGAAATCTATTGCTACGATACGTAGACATCTGCAAACGCTATTTCCTAGCGAGGAATTGTCGCATTCACATTCATTTGAAGTATAGACGAGGAATACATAACACTTCGCAAATCATATTATATCTTACCAAGAAAGATGGAAATGAGATGCGATATCTCGTTTTAAGAAGCATTAGAACACTCTTGCTACGATACATAAACATCTACAAACGCTATATCCTAGCAAGGAAGTGTCGCATTTACATTCATTTGAAGTGTAGACGAGGAATACATGACACTTCGCGAATCATATTATATCTTACCATGAAACATAGAAATGAGATGCGTTATCGTGCTTTAAGAAGCATTAGAAATCTATTGCTACGATACGTAGACATCTGCAAACGCTATTTCCTAGCGAGGAAGTGTCGCATTCACATTCATTTGAAGTGTAGACGAGGAATACATAACACTTCGCAAATCATATTATATCTTACCATGAAACATTGAAATGAGATGCGATATCTCGTTTTAAGCAGCATTAGAACACTATTGCTACGATAGGTAGACAACTGCAAACGCTATTTCCTTGCAAGGAGGTGTCGCATTTACATTCATTTGAAGTGTAGTGGAGGGGTACATAACACTTCGCAAATCATATTATATCTTACCATGAAACATAGAAATGAGATGCGATATCGCGTTTTAAGAAGCATTAGAAAGCTATTGCTACGATACGTAGACATCAGCAAACGCTATTACCTAGCGAGGAAGTATCGCATTCACATTCATTTGAAGTGTAGAGGAGGAATACATAGCACTTCGCAAATCATATTATATCTTACCATGAAACATTGAAATGAGATGCGATATCTCGTTTTAAGAAGCATTAGAACACTATTGCTACGATAGGTAGACAACTGCAAACGCTATTTCCTTGCAAGGAGGTGTCGCATTTACATTCATTTGAAGTGTAGAGGAGGAGTACATAACACTTCGCAAATCATATTATATCTTACCATGAAACATAGAAATGAGATGCGATATCGCGTTTTAAGAACATTCGAACTCTATCGCTACGATACCTAGATATCTGCAGACGCTATTTCCTAGCAAGGAAGTGTCGCATTTACATTCACTTGAAGTGTAGACGAGGAATACATAACACTTCGCAAATCATATTATATCTTACCATGAAACATAGAAATGAGATGCGACATAGCGTTTTAGGAATCATAAGAATTCTATTGCTACGATACATAGACATCTGCAAACGCTATTTCCTTGCAAGAAAGTGTCGCACTTACATTCATTTGAAGTGCAGACGAGGAATACATAACACTTCGCAAATCATATTATATCTTACCATGAAACATAGAAATGAGATGCGATATCGCGTTTTAAGAAGCATTAGAACTCTATTGCTACGATAGTTAAACATCTGCAAACGCTATTTCCTAGCGAGGAAGTGTCGCATTCACATTCATTTGAAGTGTAGACGAGGAATACATAACACTTCGCAAATCATGTTATATCTTACCATGAAACATAGAAATGAAATGCGATACCTCGTTTTAAGAAGCATTAGAACACTATTGCTACGATAGGTAGACAACTGCAAACGCTATTTCCTTGCAAGGAGGTGTCGCATTTACATTCATTTGAAGTGTAGAGGAGGAGTACAAACACTTCGCAAATCATATTATATCTTACCATGAAACATAGAAATGAGATGCGATATCGCGTTTTAAGAAGCATTAGAACTCTATTGCTACTATAGGTAAACATCTGCAAACGCTATTTCCTTGCAAGGAAGTGTTGCATTTACATTCATTTGAAGTGTAGACGAGGAATACATGACACTTCGCAAATCATATTATATCTTACCATGAAACATAGAAATGAGATGCGATATCGCGTTTTAAGAATCATAAGAACTCTATTGCTACGATACGTAGAAATCTGCAAACGCTATTTTCTTGCAAGGAAGTGTCGCATTTACATTCATTTGAAGTGTAGACGAGGAATACATAACACTTCGCAAATCATATTATATCTTACCATGAAACATAGAAATGAGGTGCGATATCGCGTTTTAAGAAGCATTCGAACTCTATCGCTACGATACCTAGATATCTGCAGACGCTATTTCCTAGCAAGGAAGTGTCGCATTTACATTCACTTGAAGTGTAGACGAGGAATACATAACACTTCGCAAATCATATTACACCTTACCATGAAACATAGAAATGAGACGCGATATCGCGTTTTAAGAAGCATTAGAACTCTATTGCTACGATACCCAGACATCTGCAGACGCTATTTCCTAGCAAGGAAGTGTCGCATTTACATTCATTTGAAATGTAGAGGAGGAATACATAACACTTCGCAAATCATATTACATCTTACCATGAAACATAGAAATGAAACGCGATATCGCGTTTTAAGAATCATATGAACTCTATTGCTACGATACGTAGACATTTGCAATCGTTATTTCCTTGCAAGGAAGTGTGGCATTTACTTTCATTTGAATCGCAGACGAGGAATGCATAACACTTCCCAATGAATATTATATCTTATCATGAAACATAGATATGAGATGCAATATCTTGTTTTAAGAAGCATTTGAACTCTATTGCTTCGATACGTAGATATCTGCAAACGCTATTTCCTTGCAAGGATGGGTCGCATTTACATTCACTTGAAGTGTAGACGAGGAATACATAACACTTCGCAAATCATGTTATATCTTACCATGAAACATAGAAATGGGATGCGATATCGCGTTTTAAGAATCATATGAACTCTGTTGCTACGATACGTAGACATCTGCAAACGCTATTTCCTAGCGAGGAAGTGTCGCATTCACATTCATTTGAAGTGTAGACGAGGTATACATGATACTTCGCAAATCATATTATATCTTACCATGAAACGTATAAATGAGATGCGATATCGCGTTTTAAGAATCATATGAACTCTATTGCTACGATACGTAGACATCTGCAAACGCTATTTCCTTGCAAGGAAGTGTCGCATTTACATTCATTTGAATCGTAGACGCGGAATGCATAACACTTCGCAATGAATATTATATCTTATCTTGAAACATAGATATGAGATGCAATATCTCGTTTTAAGAAGCATTTGAACTCTATTGCTTCGATACGTAGACATCAGCAAACGCTATTTCCTAGCGAGGAAGTGTCGCATTCACATTCATTTGAAGTGTAGACGAGGTATACATGACACTTCGCAAATCATATTATATCTTACCATGAAACATATAAATGAGGTGCGATATCGCGTTTTAAGAATCATATGAACTCTATTGCTACGATACGTAGACATCTGCAAACGCTATTTCCTTGCAAGGAAGTGTCACATTTACATTCATTTGAATCGTAGACGCGGCATGCATAACACTTCGCAATGAATATTATATCTTATCTAGAAACATAGATATGAGATGCAATATCTCGTTTTAAGAAGCATTTGAACTCTATTGCTTCGATACGTAGACATCTACAAACGCTATTTCCTTGCAAGGAAGCGTCGCATTTACATTGATTTGAAGTGTAGACGAGGAATACATAACACTTCGCAAATCATATTATATCTTACCATGAAACATAGAAATGAGGTGCGATATCGCGTTCTAAGAAGCATTGGAACTCTATTGCTACGATACCTAGACATCTGCAGACGCTATTTCCTAGCTAGGAAGTGTCGCATTAACATTCATTTGAAGTGTAGACGAGGAATACATGACACTTCGCAAATCATATTATATCTTACCATGAAACATAGAAATGAGATGCGTTATCGCGCTTTAAGAAGCATTAGAAATCTATTGCTACGATACGTAGACATCTGCAAACGCTATTTCCTAGCGAGGAAGTGTCGCATTCACATTCATTTGAAGTGTAGACGAGGAATACATAACACTTCGCAAATCATATTATATCTTACCATGAAACATTGAAATGAGATGCGATATCTCGTTTTAAGCAGCATTAGAACACTATTGCTACGATAGGTAGACAACTGCAAACGCTATTTCCTTGCAAGGAGGTGTCGCATTTACATTCATTTGAAGTGTAGAGGAGTGGTACATAACACTTCGCAAATCATATTATATCTTACCATGAAACATAGAAATGAGATGCGATATCGCGTTTTAAGAAGCATTAGAAAGCTATTGCTACGATACGTAGACATCAGCAAACGCTATTACCTAGCGAGGAAGTATCGCATTCACATTCATTTGAAGTGTAGAGGAGGAATACATAACACTTCGCAAATCATATTATATCTTACCATGAAACATAGAGATGATATGCGATATCGCGTTTTAAGAATCATAAGATCTCTATTGCTACGATACGTAGACACCTGCAAACGCTATTTCCTTGCAAGGAAGTGTCGCACTTACATTCATTTGAAGTGCAGACGAGGAATACATAACACTTCGCAAATCATGTTATATCTTACCATGAAACATAGAAATGAGATGCGATATCGCGTTTTAAGAAGCATTAGAACCCTATTGCTACGATAGTTAAACATCTGCAAACGCTATTTCCTTGCAAGGAGGTGTTGCATTTACATTCATTTGAAGTGTAGACGAGGAATACATGACACTTCGCAAATCATATTATATCTTACCATGAAACATGGAAACGAGATGCGATATCGCGTTTTAAGTAGCATTAGAAATCTATTGCTACGATACGTAGACATCTGCAAACGCTATTTCCTAGCGAGGAAGTGTCGCATTCACATTCATTTGAAGTGTAGACGATGAATACATAACACTTCGCAAATCATATTATATCTTACCATGAAACATTGAAATGAGATGCGATATCTCGTTTTAAGAAGCATTAGAACACTATTGCTACGATAGGTAGACAACTGCAAACGCTATTTCCTTGCAAGGAGGTGTCGCATTTACATTCATTTGAAGTGTAGAGGAGGAGTACATAACACTTCGCAAATCATATTATATCTTACCATGAAACATAGAAATGAGATGCGATATCGCGTTTTAAGAAGCATTCGAACTCTATCGCTACGATACCTAGATATCTGCAGACGCTATTTCCTAGCAAGGAAGTGTCGCATTTACATTCACTTGAAGTGTAGACGAGGAATACATAACACTTCGCAAATCATATTATATCTTACCATGAAACATAGAAATGAGATGCGACATAGCGTTTTAGGAATCATAAGAATTCTATTGCTACGATACATAGACATCTGCAAACGCTATTTCCTTGCAAGGAAGTGTCGCACTTACATTCATTTGAAGTGCAGACGAGGAATACATAACACTTCGCAAATCATATTATATCTTACCATGAAACATAGAAATGAGATGCGATATCGCGTTTTAAGAAGCATTAGAACTCTATTGCTACGATAGTTAAACATCTGCAAACGCTATTTCCTAGCGAGGAAGTGTCGCATTCACATTCATTTGAAGTGTAGACGAGGAATACATAACACTTCGCAAATCATGTTATATCTTACCATGAAACATACAAATGAGATGCGATATCGCGTTTTATGAATCATATGAACTCTATTGCTACGATACGTAGACATCTGCAATCGTTATTTCCTTGCAAGGAAGTGTCGCATTTACTTTCATTTGAATCGTAGACGAGGAATGCACAACACTTCGCAATGATTATTATATCTTATCATGAAACATAGATATGAGATGCAATATCTCGTTTTAAGAAGCATTTGAACTCTATTGCTTCGATACGTACACATCTGCAAACGCTATTTCCTTGCAAGGAAGTGTCGCATTTACATTCATTTGAAGTATAGACGAGGAATACATAACACTTCGCAAATCATATTATATCTTACCATGAAACATAGAAATGAGGTGCGATATCGCGATTTAAGAAGCATTAGAACACTATTGCTACGATACCTAGACATCTGCAGACGCTATTTCCTAGCATGGAAGTGTCGCATTTACATTCATTTGAAATGTAGAGGAGGAATACGTAACACTTCGCAAATCATATTACATCTTACCATGAAACATAGAAATGAGATGCGATATCGCGTTTTAAGAAGCACTAGAACCCTATTGCTACGATAGGTAAACATCTGCAAACGCTATTTCCTTGTAAGGAAGTGTCGCATTTACATTCATTTGAAGTGTAGACGAGGAATACATGACACTTCGCAAATCATATTATATCTGACCATGAAACATAGATATGAGATGCGATATCGCGTTTTAAGAAGCATTAGAAAGCTAATGCTACGATACGTAGACATCTGCAAACGCTATTTCCTAGCGAGGAAGTATCGTATTCACATTCATTTGAAGTGTAGACGAGGAATACAAAACACTTCGCAAATCATGTTATATCTTACCATGAAACATAGAAATGAAGTGCGATATCTCGATTTAAGAAGCATTAGAACACTATTGCTACGATAGGTAGACAACTGCAAACGCTATTTCCTTGCAAGGAGGTGTCGCATTTACATTCATTTGAAGTGTAGAGGAGGAGTACAAACACTTCGCAAATCATATTATATCTTACCATGAAACATAGAAATGAGATGCGATATCGCGTTTTAAGAAGCATTAGAAAGCTATTGCTACGATACGTAGACATCAGCAAACGCTATTACCTAGCGAGGAAGTATCGCATTCACATTCATTTGAAGTGTAGAGGAGGAATACATAACACTTCGCAAATCATATTATATCTTACCATGAAACATAGAGATGAGATGCGATATCGCGTTTTAAGAAGCATTAGAACTCTATTGCTACTATAGGTAAACATCTGCAAACGCTATTTCCTTGCAAGGAAGTGTTGCATTTACATTCATTTGAAGTGTAGACGAGGAATACATGACACTTCGCAAATCATATTATATCTTACCATGAAACATAGAAATGAGATGCGATATCGCGTTTTAAGAATCATAAGAACTCTATTGCTACGATACGTAGAAATCTGCAAACGCTCTTTCCTTGCAAGGAAGTGTCGCATTTACATTCATTTGAAGTGTAGACGAGGAACACATAACACTTCGCAAATCATATTATATCTTACCATGAAACATAGAAATGAGGTGCGATATCGCGTTTTAAGAAGCATTCGAACTCTATCGCTACGATACCTAGATATCTGCAGACGCTATTTCCTAGCAAGGAAGTGTCGCATTTACATTCACTTGAAGTGTAGACGAGGAATACATAACACTTCGCAAATCATATTACACCTTACCATGAAACATAGAAATGAGACGCGATATCGCGTTTTAAGAAGCATTAGAACTCTATTGCTACGATACCCAGACATCTGCAGACGCTATTTCCTAGCAAGGAAGTGTCGCATTTACATTCATTTGAAATGTAGAGGAGGAATACATAACACTTCGCAAATCATATTACATCTTACCATGAAACATAGAAATGAAACGCGATATCGCGTTTTAAGAATCATATGAACTCTATTGCTACGATACGTAGACATTTGCAATCGTTATTTCCTTGCAAGGAAGTGTGGCATTTACTTTCATTTGAATCGCAGACGAGGAATGCATAACACTTCCCAATGAATATTATATCTTATCATGAAACATAGATATGAGATGCAATATCTTGTTTTAAGAAGCATTTGAACTCTATTGCTTCGATACGTAGATATCTGCAAACGCTATTTCCTTGCAAGGATGGGTCGCATTTACATTCACTTGAAGTGTAGACGAGGAATACATAACACTTCGCATATCATGTTATATCTTACCATGAAACATAGAAATGAGGTGCGATATCGCGTTCTAAGAAGCATTGGAACTCTATTGCTACGATACCTAGACATCTGCAGACGCTATTTCCTAGCGAGGAAGTGTCGCATTCACATTCATTTGAAGTGTAGACGAGGAATACATAACACTTCGCAAATCATATTATATCTTACCATGAAACATAGAAATGAGATGCGATATCGCGTTTTAAGAAGCATTAGAAATCTATTGCTACAATACGTTGACATCTGCAAACGCTATTTCCTAGCGAGGAAGTATCGCATTCACATTCATTTGAAGTGTAGACGAGGAATACATATCACTTCGCAAATCATGTTATATCTTACCATGAAACATAGAAATGAAATGCGATATCGCGTTTTAAGAATCATATGAACTCTACTGCTACGATACGTAGACATCTGCAATCGTTATTTCCTTGCAAGGAAGTGTCGCATTTACTTTCATTTGAATCCTAGACGAGGAATGCACAACACTTCGCAATGATTATTATATCTTACCATGAAACATAGAAATGAGACGCGATATCGCGTTTTAAGAAGCATTAGAACTCTATTGCTACTATAGGTAAACATCTGCAAACGCTATTTCCTTGCAAGGAAGTGTTGCATTTACATTCATTTGAAGTGTAGACGAGGAATACATGACACTTCGCAAATCATATTATATCTTACCATGAAACATAGAAATGAGATGCGATATCGCGTTTTAAGAATCATAAGAACTCTATTGCTACGATACGTAGAAATCTGCAAACGCTATTTCCTTGCAAGGACGTGTCGCATTTACATTCATTTGAAGTGTAGACGAGGAATACATAACACTTCGCAAATCATATTATATCTTACCATGAAACATAGAAATGAGGTGCGATATCGCGTTTTAAGAAGCATTCGAACTCTATCGCTACGATACCTAGATATCTGCAGACGCTATTTCCTAGCAAGGAAGTGTCGCATTTACATTCACTTGAAGTGTAGACGAGGAATACATAGCACTTCGCAAATCATATTACACCTTACCATGAAACATAGAAATGAGACGCGATATCGCGTTTTAAGAAGCATTAGAACTCTATTGCTACGATACCCAGACATCTGCAGACGCTATTTCCTAGCAAGGAAGTGTCGCATTTACATTCATTTGAAATGTAGAGGAGGAATACATAACACTTCGCAAATCATATTACATCTTACCATGAAACATAGAAATGAAACGCGATATCGCGTTTTAAGAATCATATGAACTCTATTGCTACGATACGTAGACATTTGCAATCGTTATTTCCTTGCAAGGAAGTGTCGCATTTACATTCACTTGAATCGTAGACGCGGAATGCATAACACTTCGCAATGAATATTATATCTTATCTTGAAAGATAGATATGAGATGCAATATCTCGTTTTAAGAAGCATTTGAACTCTATTGCTTCGATACGTAGACATCAGCAAACGCTATTTCCTAGCGAGGAAGTGTCGCATTCACATTCATTTGAAGTGTAGACGAGGTATACATGACACTTCGCAAATCATATTATCTTACCATGAAACATATAAATGAGATGCGATATCGCGTTTTAAGAATCATATGAACTCTATTGCTACGATACGTAGACATCTGCAAACGCTATTTCCTTGCAAGGAAGTGTCGCATTTACATTCATTTGAATCGTAGACGCGGCATGCATAACACTTCGCAATGAATATTATGTCTTATCTTGAAACATAGATATGAGATGCAATATCTCGTTTTAAGAAGCATTTGAACTCTATTGCTTCGATACGTATACATCTACAAACGCTATTTCCTTGCAAGGAAGCGTCGCATTTACATTGATTTGAAGTGTAGACGAGGAATACATAACACTTCGCAAATCATATTATATCTTACCATGAAACATAGAAATGAGGTGCGATATCGCGTTCTAAGAAGCATTGGAACTCTATTGCTACGATACCTAGACATCTGCAGACGCTATTTCCTAGCAAGGAAGTGTCGCATTTACATTCATTTGAAATGTAGAGGAGGAATACATAACACTTCGCAAATCATATTACATCGTACCATGAAACATAGAAATGAAACGCGATATCGCGTTTTAAGAATCATATGAACTCTATTGCTACGATACGTAGACATTTGCAATCGTTATTTCCTTGCAAGGAAGTGTGGCATTTACTTTCATTTGAATCGCAGACGAGGAATGCATAACACTTCCCAATGAATATTATATCTTATCATGAAACATAGATATGAGATGCAATATCTTGTTTTAAGAAGCATTTGAACTCTATTGCTTCGATACGTAGATATCTGCAAACGCTATTTCCTTGCAAGGATGGGTCGCATTTACATTCACTTGAAGTGTAGACGAGGAATACATAACACTTCGCAAATCATGCTATATCTTACCATGAAACATAGAAATGGGATGCGATATCGCGTTTTAAGAATCATATGAACTCTATTGCTACGATACGTAGACATCTGCAAACGCTATTTCCTAGCGAGGAAGTGTCGCATTCACATTCATTTGAAGTGTAGACGAGGTATACATGACACTTCGCAAATCATATTATATCTTACCATGAAACATAGAAATGAGGTGCGATATCGCGTTTTAAGAAGCATTAGAACACTATTGCTACGATAGGTGGACATTTGCAAACGCTATTTCCTGGCAGGTAAGTGTCGCACTTACATTCATTTGAAGTGCAGACGACGAATACATAACACTTCGCAAATCATATTGTATCTTACCATGAAACATAGAAATGAGATGCGATATCGCGTTTTAAGAAGCATTCGAACTCTATCGCTACGATACCTAGATATCTGCAGACGCTATTTCCTAGCAAGGAAGTGTCGCATTTACATTCACTTGAAGTGTAGACGAGGAATACATAACACTTCGCAAATCATATTATATCTTACCATGAAACATAGAAATGAGATGCGATATAGCGTTTTAGGAACCATAAGAATTCTATTGCTACGATACATAGACATCTGCAAACGCTATTTCCTAGCGAGGAAGTCTCGCATTCACATTCATTTGAAGTGTAGACGAGGAATACATAACACTTCGCAAATCATGTTATATCTTACCATGAAACATACAAATGAGATGCGATATCGCGTTTTATGAATCATATGAACTCTATTGCTACGATACGTAGACATCTGCAATCGCTATTTCCTTGCAAGGAAGTGTCGCATTTACTTTCACTTGAATCGTAGACGAGGAATGCACAACACTTCGCAATGATTATTATATCTTATCATGAAACATAGATATGAGATGCAATATCTCGTTTTAAGAAGCATTTGAACTCTATTGCTTCGATACGTACACATCTGCAAACGCTATTTCCTTGCAAGGAAGTGTCGCATTTACATTCATTTGAAGTGTAGACGAGGAATACATAACACTTCGCAAATCATATTATATCTTACCATGAAACATAGAAATGAGGTGCGATATCGCGTTTTAAGAAGCATTAGAACACTATTGCTACGATAGGTGGACATTTGCAAACGCTATTTCCTGGCAGGTAAGTGTCGCATTTACATTCACTTGAAGTGTAGAGGAGGAATACATAACACTTCGCACATCATATTACATCTTACCATGAAACATGGAAATGAGACGCGATATCGCGTTTTAAGAAGCATTAGAACTCTATTGCTACGATACCTAGACATCTGCAGACGCTATTTCCTAGCAAGGAAGTGTCGCAATTACATTCATTTGAAATGTAGAGGAGGAATACATAACACTTCGCAAATCATATTACATCTTACCATGAAACATAGAAATGAGATGCGATATCGCGTTTTAAGAAGCATTAGAACTCTATTGCTACGATACGTACACATCTGCAAACGCTATTTCCTAGCGAGGAAGTGTCGCATTCACATTCATTTGAAGTGTAGACGAGGAATACATAACACTTCGCAAATCATATTATATCTTACCATGAAACATAGAAATGAGATGCGATATCGCGTTTTAAGAAGCATTAGAAAGCTATTGCTACGATACGTAGACATCTGCAAACGCTATTTCCTAGCGAGGAAGTGTCGCATTTACATTCATTTGAAGTGTAGAGGAGGAACACATAACACATGGCAAATCACATTATATCTTACCATGAAACATAGAAATGAGATGCGATATCGCGTTTTAAGAAGCATTAGAAAGCTATTGCTACGATACGTAGACATCTGCAAACGCTATTTCCTAGCGAGGAAGTGTCGCATTTACATTCATTTGAAGTGTAGAGGAGGAATACATAACACATGGCAAATCACATTATATCTTACCATGAAACATAGAAATGAGATGCGATATCGCGTTTTATGAAGCATTAGAAAGCTATTTCTACGATACGTAGACATCTGCAAACGCTATTACCTAGCGAGGAAGTATCGCATTCACATTCATTTGAAGTGTAGACGAGGAATACATAACACTTCGCAAATCATGTTATATCTTATCATGAAACATAGAAATGAGATGCGGTATCGCGTTCTAAGAAGCATTAGAACACTATCGCTACGATACCTAGACATCAGCAGACGCTATTTACTAGCAAGGAAGTGTCGCATTTACATTCATTTGAACTGTAGACGAGGAGTACATGACATATCGCAAATCATATTATATCTTACCATGAAACATAGAAATGAGATGCGATATCGCGTTTTAAGAAGCATTAGAAAGCTAGTGCTACGATACGTAGACATCTGCAAACGCTATTTCCTAGCGAGGAAGTATCGCATTCACATTCATTTGAAGTGTAGACGAGGAATACATAACACTTCGCAAATCATATTATATCTTACCATGAAACATAGGAATGAGAAGCGATATCGCGTTTTAAGAAGCATTAGAAAGCTATTGCTACGATACGTAGACATCTGCAATCGTTATTTCCTTGCAAGGAAGTGTCGCATTTACTTTCATTTGAATCGTAGACGAGGAATGCATAACACTTTGCAATGAATATTATATCTTATCATGAAGCACAGATATGAGATGCAATATCTCGTTTTAAGAAGCATTTGAACTCTATTGCTTCGATACGTAGACATCTGCAAACGCTATTTCCTTGCAAGGAAGTGTCGCATTTACATTCGTTTGAAGTGTAGACGAGAAATACATAACACTTCGCAAATCATATTATATCTTACCATGAAACATAGAAATGAGTTGCGATATCGCGTTTTAAGAAGCATTAGAAATCTATTGCTACAATACGTAGACATCTGCAAACGCTATTTCCTAGCGAGGAAGTGTCGCATTCACATTCATTTGAAGTGTAGACGAGGAATACATAACACTTCGCAAATCATATTATATCTTACCATGAAACATAGAAATGAGGTGCGATATCGCGTTTTAAGAAGCATTAGAACACTATTGCCACGATAGGTGGACATTTGCAAACGCTATTTCCTGGCAGGGAAGTGTCGCATTTACATTCATTTGAAGTGTAGAGGAGGAATACATAACACTTCGCACATCATATTATATCTTACCATGAAACATAGAAATGAGATGCGATATCCCGTTTTAAGAAGCATTAGAAATCTATTGTTACAATACGTAGACATCTGCAAACGCTATTTCCTAGCGAGGAAGTGTCGCATTCACATTCATTTGAATCGTAGACGCGGAATGCATAACACTTCGCAATGAATATTATATCTTATCTTGAAACATAGATATGAGATGCAATATCTCGTTTTAAGAAGCATTTGAACTATATTGCTTCGATACGTAGACATCAGCAAACGCTATTTCCTAGCGAGGAAGTGTCGCATTCACATTCATTTGAAGTGTAGACGAGGTATACATGACACTTCGCAAATCATATTATCTTACCATGAAACATATAAATGAGATGCGATATCGCGTTTTAAGAATCATATGAACTCTATTGCTACGATACGTAGACATCTGCAAACGCTATTTCCTTGCAAGGAAGTGTCGCATTTACATTCATTTGAATCGTAGACGCGGCATGCATAACACTTCGCAATGAATATTATGTCTTATCTTGAAACATAGATATGAGATGCAATATCTCGTTTTAAGAAGCATTTGAACTCTATTGCTTCGATACGTAGACATCTACAAACGCTATTTCCTTGCAAGGAAGCGTCGCATTTACATTGATTTGAAGTGTAGACGAGGAATACATAACACTTCGCAAATCATATTATATCTTACCATGAAACATAGAAATGAGGTGCGATATCGCGTTCTAAGAAGCATTGGAACTCTATTGCTACGATACCTAGACATCTGCAGACGCTATTTCCTAGCTAGGAAGTGTCGCATTTACATTCATTTGAAGTGTAGAGGAGGAATACATAACACTTCGCTAATCATATTACATCTTACCATGAAACATAGAAATGAGATGCGATATCGCGTTTTAAGAAGCATTAGAACTCTATTGCTACGATACGTAGACATCTGCAAACGCTATTTCCTAGCGAGGAAGTGTCGCATTCACATTCATTTGAAGTGTAGACGAGGAATACATAACACTTCGCAAATCATATTATATCTTACCATGAAACATAGAAATGAGATGCGATATCGCGTTTTAAGAAGCATTAGAAAGCTAGTGCTACGATACGTAGACATCTGCAAACGCTATTTCCTAGCGAGGAAGTATCGCATTCACATTCATTTGAAGTGTAGACGAGGAATACATAACACTTCGCAAATCATATTATATCTTACCATGAAACATAGGAATGAGAAGCGATATCGCGTTTTAAGAAGCATTAGAAAGCTATTGCTACGATACGTAGACATCTGCAATCGTTATTTCCATGCAAGGAAGTGTCGCATTTACTTTCATTTGAATCGTAGACGAGGAATGCATAACACTTTGCAATGAATATTATATCTTACCATGAAACATAGAAATGAGATGCGATATCGCGTTTTAAGAAGCATTAGAACTCTATTGCTACGATAGGTAAACATCTGCAAACGCTATTTCCTAGCGAGGAAGTGTCGCATTCACATTCATTTGAAGTGTAGACGAGGAATACATAACACTTCGCAAATCATATTATATCTTACCATGAAACATAGAAATGAGATGCGATATCGCGTTTTAAGAAGCATTAGAAAGCTAGTGCTACGATACGTAGACATCTGCAAACGCTATTTCCTAGCGAGGAAGTATCGCATTCACATTCATTTGAAGTGTAGACGAGGAATACATAACACTTCGCAAATCATATTATATCTTACCATGAAACATAGGAATGAGAAGCGATATCGCGTTTTAAGAAGCATTAGAAAGCTATTGCTACGATACGTAGACATCTGCAATCGTTATTTCCTTGCAAGGAAGTGTCGCATTTACTTTCATTTGAATCGTAGACGAGGAATGCATAACACTTTGCAATGAATATTATATCTTACCATGAAACATAGAAATGAGATGCGATATCGCGTTTTAAGAAGCATTAGAACTCTATTGCTACGATAGGTAAACATCTGCAAACGCTATTTCCTTGTAAGGAAGTGTCGCATTTACATTCATTTGAAGGGTAGACAAGGAATACATGACACTTCGCAAATCATATTATATCTTACCATGAAACAGAGGAATGAGATGCGATATCGCGTTTTAAGAAGCATTAGAAATCTATTGCTACGATAGGTAAACATCTGCAAACGCTATTTCCTTGTAAGGAAATGTCGCATTTACATTCATTTGAAGTGTAGACAAGGAATACATGACACTTCGCAAATCATATTATATCTTACCATGAAACAGAGGAATGAGATGCGATATCGCGTTTTAAGACGCATTAGAAATCTATTGCTACGATACGTAGACATCTGCAAACGCTATTTCCTAGCGAGGAAGTATCGCATTCACATTCATTTGAAGTGTAGACGAGGAATACATATCACTTCGCAAATCATGTTATATCTTACCATGAAACATAGAAATGAAATGCGATATCGCGTTTTAAGAATCATATGAACTCTATTGCTACGATACGTAGACGTCTGCAATCGTTATTTCCTTGCAAGGAAGTGTCGCATTTACTTTCATTTGAATCGTAGACGAGGAATGCACAACACTTCGCAATGATTATTATATCTTATCATGAAACATAGATATGAGATGCAATATCTCGTTTTAAGAAGCATTTGAACTCCATTGCTTGGATACGTACACATCTGCAAACGCTATTTCCTTGCAAGGAAGTGTCGCATTTACATTCATTTGAAGTGTAGACGAGGAATACATAACACTTCGCAAATCATATTATATCTTACCATGAAACATAGAAATGAGGTGCGATATCGCGTTTTAAGAAGCATTAGAACACTATTGCCACGATAGGTGGACATTTGCAAACGCTATTTCCTGGCAGGGAAGTGTCGCATTTACATTCATTTGAAGTGTAGAGGAGGAATACATAACACTTCGCACATCATATTACATCTTACCATGAAACATAGAAATGAGACGCGATATCGCGTTTTAAGAAGCATTAGAACTCTATTGCTACGATACTTAGACATCTGCAGACGCTATTTCCTAGCAAGGAAGTGTCGCATTTACATTCATTTGAAGTGTAGACGAGGAATACATAACACCTCGCAAATCATATTATATCTTACCATGAAACATAGAAATGAGGTGCGATATCGCGTTTTAAGAAGCATTAGAACACTATTGCCACGATAGGTGGACATTTGCAAACGCTATTTCCTGGCAGGGAAGTGTCGCATTTACATTCATTTGAAGTGTAGAGGAGGAATACATAACACTTCGCACATCATATTACATCTTACCATGAAACATAGAAATGAGACGCGATATCGCGTTTTAAGAAGCATTAGAACTCTATTGCTACGATACTTAGACATCTGCAGACGCTATTTCCTAGCAAGGAAGTGTCGCATTTACATTCATTTGAAATGTAGAGGAGGAATACATAACACTTCGCAAATCATATTACATCTTACCATGAAACATAGAAATGAGATGCGATATCGCGTTTTAAGAAGCATTAGAACTCTATTGCTACGATACGTAGACATCTGCAAACGCTTTTTCCTAGCGAGGAAGTATCGCATTCACATTCATTTGAAGTGTAGACGAGGAATACATAACACTTCGCAAATCATATTATATCTTACCATGAAACATAGAAATGAGAAGCGATATCGCGTTTTAAGAAGCATTAGAAAGCTATTGCTACGATACGTAGACATCTGCAATCGTTATTTCCTTGCAAGGAAGTGTCGCATTTACATTCATTTGAAGGGTAGACAAGGAATACATGACACTTCGCAAATCATATTATATCTTACCATGAAACAGAGGAATGAGATGCGATATCGCGTTTTAAGAAGCATTAGAAATCTATTGCTACGATAGGTAAACATCTGCAAACGCTATTTCCTTGTAAGGAAATGTCGCATTTACATTCATTTGAAGTGTAGACAAGGAATACATGACACTTCGCAAATCATATTATATCTTACCATGAAACAGAGGAATGAGATGCGATATCGCGTTTTAAGATGCATTAGAAATTTATTGCTACGATACGTAGACATCTGCAAACCCTATTTCCTAGCGAGGAAGTGTCGCATTCACATTCATTTGAAGTGTAGACGAGGAATACATAACACTTCGCAAATCATACTATATCTTACCATGAAACATAGATATGAGATGCGATATCGCGTTTTAAGAAGCATTAGAAAGCTAATGCTACGATACGTAGACAGCTGCAAACGCTATTTCCTAGCGAGGAAGTATCGCATTCACATTCATTTGAAGTGTAGACGAGGAATACATAACACTTCGCAAATCATATTATATCTTACCATGAAACATAGAAATGAGAAGCGATATCGCGTTTTAAGAAGCATTAGAAAGCTATTGCTACGATACGTAGACATCTGCAATCGTTATTTCCTTGCAAGGAAGTGTCGCATTTACTTTCATTTGAATCGTAGACGAGGAATGCACAACACTTCGCAATGAATATCATATCTTATCATGAAACATAGATATGAGATGCAATATCTCGTTTTAAGAAGCATTTGAACTCTATTGCTTCGATACGTAGACATCTGCAAACGCTATTTCCTTGCAAGGAAGTGTCGCATTTACATTCATTTGAAGTGTAGACGAGGAATACATAACACTTCGCAAGTCATATTATATCTTACCATGAAACATAGAAATGAGGTGCGATATCGCGTATTAAGAAGCATTAGAACACTATTGCTACGATAGGTAGACATTTGCGAACGCTATTTCCTGGCAGGGAAGTGTCGCATTTACATTCATTTGAAGTGTAGAGGAGGAATACATAACACTTCGCACATCATATTACATCTTACCATGAAACATAGAAATGAGACGCGATATCGCGTTTTAAGAAGCATTAGAACTCTATTGCTACAATACCTAGTCATCTGCAGACGCTATTTCCTAGCAAGGAAGTGTCGCAATTACATTCATTTGAAATGTAGAGGAGGAATACGTAACACTTCGCAAATCATATTACATCTTACCATGAAACATAGAAATGAGATGCGATATCGCGTTTTTAGAAGCATTAGAACTCTATTGCTATGATACGTAGACATCTGCAAACGCTATTTCCTAGCGAGGAAGTATCGCATTCACATTCATTTGAAGTGTAGACGAGGAATACATAACACTTCGCAACTCATATTATATCTTACCATGAAACATAGAAGTGAGATGCGATATCCCGTTTTAAGAAGCATTAGAACTCTATTGCTACGATAGGTAGACATTTGCAAACGCTATTTCCTGTCAGGGAAGTGTCGCATTTACATTCATTTGAAGTGTAGAGGTGGAATACATAACACTTCGCACATCATATTACATCTTACCATGAAACATAGAAATGAGACGCGATATCGCGTTTTAAGAAGCATTAGAACTCTATTGCTACGATACCTAGACATCTGCAGACGCTATTTCCTAGCAAGGAAGTGTCGCATTTACATTCATTTGAAATGTAGAGGAGGAATACATAACACTTCGCAAATCATATTACATCTTACCATGAAACATAGAAATGAGATGCGATATCGCGTTTTAAGAAGCATTAGAACTCTATTGCTACGATACGTAGACATCTGCAAACGCTATTTCCTAGCGAGGAAGTATCGCATTCACATTCATTTGAAGTGTAGACGAGGAATACATATCACTTCGCAAATCATATTATATCTTACCATGAAACATAGAAATGAGAAGCGATATCGCGTTTTAAGAAGCATGAGAAAGCTATTGCTACGATACGTAGACATCTGCAATCGTTATTTCCTTGCAAGGAAGTGTCGCATTTACTTTCATTTGAATCGTAGACGAGGAATGCATAACACTTTGCAATGAATATTATATCTTATCATGAAACACAGATATGAGATGCAATATCTCGTTTTAAGAAGCATTTGAACTCTATTGCTTCGATTCGTAGACATCTGCAAACGCTATTTCCTTGCAAGGAAGTGTCGCATTTACATTCGTTTGAAGTGTAGACGAGAAATACATAACACTTCGCAAATCATATTATATCTTACCATGAAACATAGAAATGAGATGCGATATCGCGTTTTAAGAAGCATTAGAAATCTATTGCTACAATACGTAGACATCTGCAAACGCTATTTCCTAGCGAGGAAGTGTCGCATTCACATTCATTTGAAGTGTAGACGAGGAATACATAACACTTCGCAAATCATATTATATCTTACCATGAAACATAGAAATGAGATGCGATATCGCGTTTTAAGACGCATTAGAACTCTATTGCTACGATAGGTAAACATCTGCAAACGCTATTTCCTTGTATGGAAGTGTCGCATTTACATTCATTTGAAGGGTAGACAAGGAATACATGACACTTCGCAAATCATATTATATCTTACCATGAAACAGAGGAATGAGATGCGATATCGCGTTTTAAGAAGCATTAGAAATCTATTGCTACGATAGGTAAACATCTGCAAACGCTATTTCCTTGTAAGGAAATGTCGCATTTACATTCACTTGAAGTGTAGACAAGGAATACATGACACTTCGCAAATCATATTATATCTTACCATGAAACATAGAAATGAGATGCGATATCGCGTTTTAAGAAGCATTAGAGCACTATCGCTACGATACCTAGACATCTGCAGACGCTATTTCCTAGCAAGGAAGTGTCGCATTTACATTCATTTGAAGTGTAGTCGAGGAAGACATAACACATCGCAAATCATATTATATCTTGCCATGAAACATAGATATGAGATGCGATATCGCGTTTTAAAAAGCATTAGAAAGCTAATGCTACGATACGTAGAGATCTGCAAACGCTATTTCCTAGCGAGGAAGTATCGCATTCACATTCATTTGAAGTGTAGACGAGGAATACATATCACTTCGCAAATCATGTTATATCTTACCATGAAACATAGAAATGAAATGCGATATCGCGTTTTAAGAATCATATGAACTCTATTGCTACGATACGTAGACGCCTGCAATCGTTATTTCCTTGCAAGGAAGTGTCGCATTTACTTTGATTTGAATCCTAGACGAGGAATGCACAACACTTCGCAATGATTATTATATCTTATCATGAAACATAGATATGAGATGCAATATCTCGTTTTAAGAAGCATTTGAACTCTATTGCTTCGATACGTACACATCTGCAAACGCTATTTCCTTGCAAGGAAGTGTCGCATTTACATTCATTTGAAGTGTAGACGAGGAATACATAACACTTCGCAAATCATATTATATCTTACCATGAAACATAGAAATGAGGTGCGATATCGCGTTTTAAGAAGCATTAGAACACTATTGCCACGATAGGTGGACATTTGCAAACGCTATTTCCTGGCAGGGAAGTGTCGCATTTACATTCATTTGAAGTGTAGAGGAGGAATACATAACACTTCGCACATCATATTACATCTTACCATGAAACATAGAAATGAGACGCGATATCGCGTTTTAAGAGGCATTAGAACTCTATTGCTACGATACCTAGACATCTGCAGACGCTATTTCCTAGCAAGGAAGTGTCGCATTTACATTCACTTGAAATGTAGAGGAGGAATACATAACACTTCGCAAATCATATTACATCTTACCATGAAACATAGAAATGAGACGCGATATCGCGTTTTAAGAGGCATTAGAACTCTATTGCTACGATACCTAGACATTTGCAGACGCTATTTCCTAGCAAGGAAGTGTCGCATTTACATTCACTTGAAATGTAGAGGAGGAATACATAACACTTCGCAAATCATATTACATCTTACCATGAAACATAGAAATGAGACGCGATATCGCGTTTTAAGAAGCATTAGAACTCTATTGCTACGATACCCAGACATCTGCAGACGCTATTTCCTAGCAAGGAAGTGTCGCATTTACATTCATTTGAAATGTAGAGGAGGAATACATAACACTTCGCAAATCGTATTACATCTTACCATGAAACATAGAAATGAGATGCGATGTCGCGTTTTAAGAAGCATTAGAACTCTATTGCTACGATACGTAGACATCTGCAAACGCAATTTCCTAGCGAGGAAGTATCGCATTCACATTCATTTGAAGTGTAGACGAGGAATACATAACACTTCGCAAATCATGTTATATCTTACCATGAAACATAGAAATGAGACGCGATATCGCGTTTTAAGAAGCATTAGAACTCTATTGCTACGATACCTAGACATCTGCAGACGCTATTTCCTAGCAAGGAAGTGTCGCATTTACATTCATTTGAAATGTAGAGGAGGAATACATAACACTTCGCAAATCATATTACATCTTACCATGAAACATAGAAATGAGACGCGATATCGCGTTTTAAGACGCATTAGAACTCTATTGCTACGATAGATAAACATCTGCAAACGCTATTTCCTTGTATGGAAGTGTCGCATTTACATTCATTTGAAGGGTAGACAAGGAATACATGACACTTCGCAAATCATATTATATCTTACCATGAAACAGAGGAATGAGATGCGATATCGCGTTTTAAGAAGCATTAGAAATCTATTGCTACGATAGGTAAACATCTGCAAACGCTATTTCCTTGTAAGGAAATGTCGCATTTACATTCATTTGAAGTGTAGACAAGGAATACATGACACTTCGCAAATCATATTATATCTTACCATGAAACATAGAAATGAGATGCGATATCGCGTTTTAAGAAGCATTAGAGCACTATCGCTACGATACCTAGACATCTGCAGACGCTATTTCCTAGCAAGGAAGTGTCGCATTTACATTCATTTGAAGTGTAGTCGAGGAAGACATAACACATCGCAAATCATATTATATCTTGCCATGAAACATAGATATGAGATGCGATATCGCGTTTTAAAAAGCATTAGAAAGCTAATGCTACGATACGTAGAGATCTGCAAACGCTATTTCCTAGCGAGGAAGTATCGCATTCACATTCATTTGAAGTGTAGACGAGGAATACATATCACTTCGCAAATCATGTTATATCTTACCATGAAACATAGAAATGAAATGCGATATCGCGTTTTAAGAATCATATGAACTCTATTGCTACGATACGTAGACGTCTGCAATCGTTATTTCCTTGCAAGGAAGTGTCGCATTTACTTTCATTTGAATCCTAGACGAGGAATGCACAACACTTCGCAATGATTATTATATCTTATCATGAAACTAAGATATGAGATGCAATATCTCCTTTTAAGAAGCATTTGAACTCTATTGCTTCGATACGTACACATCTGCAAACGCTATTTCCTTGCAAGGAAGTGTCGCATTTACATTCGTTTGAAGTGTAGACGAGAAATACATAACACTTCGCAAATCATATTATATCTTACCATGAAACATAGAAATGAGATGCGATATCGCGTTTTAAGAAGCATTAGAAATCTATTGCTACAATACGTAGACATCTGCAAACGCTATTTCCTAGCGAGGAAGTGTCGCATTCACATTCATTTGAAGTGTAGACGAGGAATACATATAACTTCGCAAATCATATTATATCTTACCATGAAACATAGAAATGAGATGCGATATCGCGTTTTAAGAAGCATTAGAACTCTATTGCTACGATACGTAGACATCTGCAAACGCTATTTCCTAGCGAGGAAGTATCGCATTCACATTCATTTGAAGTGTAGACGAGGAATACATATCACTTCGCAAATCATGTTATATCTTACCATGAAACATAGAAATGAAATGCGATATCGCGTTTTAAGAATCATATGAACTCTATTGCTACGATACGTAGACGTCTGCAAACGCTATTTCCTTGTAAGGAAGTGTCGCATTTACATTCATTTGAAGGGTAGACAAGGAAAACATGACACTTCGCAAATCATATTATATCTTACCATGAAACAGAGGAATGAGATGCGATACCGCGTTTTAAGAAGCATTAGAAATCTATTGCTACGATAGGTAAACATTTGCAAACGCTATTTCCTTGTAAGGAAATGTCGCATTTACATTCATTTGAAGTGTAGACAAGGAATACATGACACTTCGCAAATCATATTATATCTTACCATGAAACAGAGGAATGAGATGCGATATCGCGTTTTAAGACGCATTAGAAATCTATTGCTACGATACGTAGACATCTGCAAACGCTATTTCCTAGCGAGGAAGTGTCGCATTCACATTCATTTGAAGTGTAGACGAGGAATACATATCACTTCGCAAATCATGTTATATCTTACCATGAAACATAGAAATGAAATGCGATATCGCGTTTTAAGAATCATATGAACTCTATTGCTACGATACGTAGACGTCTGCAATCGTTATTTCCTTGCAAGGAAGTGTCGCATTTACTTTCATTTGAATCCTAGACGAGGAATGCACAACACTTCGCAATGATTATTATATCTTATCATGAAACATAGATATGAGATGCAATATCTCGTTTTAAGAAGCATTTGAACTCTATTGCTTCGATACGTACACATCTGCAAACGCTATTTCCTTGCAAGGAAGTGTGGCATTTACATTCATTTGAAGCGTAGACGAGGAATACATAACACTTCGCAAATCACATTATATCTTACCATGAAACATAGAAATGAGGTGCGATATCGCGTTTTAAGAAGCATTAGAACACTATTGCCACGATAGGTGGACATTTGCAAACGCTATTTCCTGGCAGGGAAGTGTCGCATTTACATTCATTTGAAGTGTAGAGGAGGAATACATAACACTTCGCACATCATATTACATCTTACCATGAAACATAGAAATGAGACGCGATATCGCGTTTTAAGAGGCATTAGAACTCTATTGCTACGATACCTAGACATCTGCAGACGCTATTTCCTAGCAAGGAAGTGTCGCATTTACATTCATTTGAAATGTAGAGGAGGAATACATAACACTTCGCAAATCATATTACATCTTACCATGAAACATAGAAATGAGACGCGATATCGCGTTTTAAGAAGCATTAGAACACTATTGCTACGATACCCAGACATCTGCAGACGCTATTTCCTAGCAAGGAAGTGTCGCATTTACATTCATTTGAAATGTAGAGGAGGAATACATAACACTTCGCAAATCGTATTACATCTTACCATGAAACATAGAAATGAGATGCGATATCGCGTTTTAAGAAGCATTAGAACTCTATTGCTACGATACGTAGACATCTGCAAACGCAATTTCCTAGCGAGGAAGTATCGCATTCACATTCATTTGAAGTGTAGACGAGGAATACATAACACTTCGCAAATCATGTTATATCTTACCATGAAACATAGAAATGAGACGCGATATCGCGTTTTAAGAAGCATTAGAACTCTATTGCTACGATACCTAGACATCTGCAGACGCTATTTCCTAGCAAGGAAGTGTCGCATTTACATTCATTTGAAATGTAGAGGAGGAATACATAACACTTCGCAAATCATATTACATCTTACCATGAAACATAGAAATGAGATGCGATATCGCGTTTTAAGAAGCATTAGCACTCTATTGCTACGATACGTAGACATCTGCAAACGCTATTTCCTAGCGAGGAAGTATCGCATTCACATTCATTTGAAGTGTAGACGAGGAATACATAACACTTCGCAACTCATATTATATCTTACCATGAAACATAGAAATGAGAAGCGATATCCCGTTTTAAGAAGCATTAGAACTCTATTGCTACGATAGGTAAACATCTGCAAACGCTATTTCCTTGTAAGGAAGTGTCGCATTTACATTCATTTGAAGTGTAGACGAGGAATACATGACACTTCGCAAATCATATTATATCTTACCATGAAACAGAGGAATGAGATGCGATATCGCGTTTTAAGAAGCATTAGAACTCTATTGCTACGATACGTAGACATCTGCAAACGCAATTTCCTAGCAAGGAAGTGTCGCATTTACATTCATTTGAAATGTAGAGGAGGAATACATAACACTTCGCAAATCGTATTACATCTTACCATGAAACATAGAAATGAGATGCGATATCGCGTTTTAAGAAGCATTAGAACTCTATTGCTACGATACGTAGACATCTGCAAACGCAATTTCCTAGCGAGGAAGTATCGCATTCACATTCATTTGAAGTGTAGACGAGGAATACATAACACTTCGCAAATCATGTTATATCTTACCATGAAACATAGAAATGAGACGCGATATCGCGTTTTAAGAAGCATTAGAACTCTATTGCTACGATACCTAGACATCTGCAGACGCTATTTCCTAGCAAGGAAGTGTCGCATTTACATTCATTTGAAATGTAGAGGAGGAATACATAACACTTCGCAAATCATATTACATCTTACCATGAAACATAGAAATGAGATGCGATATCGCGTTTTAAGAAGCATTAGAACTCTATTGCTACGATACGTAGACATCTGCAAACGCTATTTCCTAGCGAGGAAGTATCGCATTCACATTCATTTGAAGTGTAGACGAGGAATACATAACACTTCGCAACTCATATTATATCTTACCATGAAACATAGAAATGAGAAGCGATATCCCGTTTTAAGAAGCATTAGAACTCTATTGCTACGATAGGTAAACATCTGCAAACGCTATTTCCTTGTAAGGAAGTGTCGCATTTACATTAATTTGAAGTGTAGACGAGGAATACATGACACTTCGCAAAGCATATTATATCTTACCATGAAACAGAGGAATGAGATGCGATATCGCGCTTTAAGAAGCATTAGAAATCTATTGCTACGATACGTAGACATCTGCAAACGCTATTTCCTAGCGAGGAAATGTCGCATTCACATTCATTTGAAGTGTAGACGAGGAATACATGACACTTCGCAAATCATATTATATCTTACCATGAAACATAGAAATGAGATGCGATATCGCGTTTTAAGTAACATAAGAACTCCATTGCTACGATACGTAGTCATCTGCAAACGCTATTTCCTGGCAAGGAAGTGTCGCATTTACATTCATTTGAAGTGTAGACGAGGGATACATAACACTTCGCAAATCATATTATATCTTACCTTGAAACATAGAAATTAGATGCGATATCGCGCTTTAAGAAGAATTAGACCTCTACTGCTACGATACGTAGACATCTGCAAACGCTATTTCCTTGCAAGATAGTGTCGTATTTTCATTCATTTGAAGTGTAGACGAGGAATACATAACACTTCGCAAATCATATTATATCTTACCATGAAACATAGAAATGAGATGCGATATCGCGTTTTAAGAAGCATTAGAAAGCTAATGCTACGATACGTAGACATCTGCAATCGTTATTTCCTCGCGAGGAAGTATCGCATTCACATTCATTTGAAGTGTAGACGAGGAATACATAACACTTCGCAAATCATGTTATATCTTACCATGAAACATAGAAATGAGACGCGATATCGCGTTTTAAGAAGCATTAGAACACTATTGCTACGATACCTAGACATCTGCAGACGCTATTTCCTAGCAAGGAAGTGTCGCAATTACATTCATTTGAAATGTAGAGGAGGAATACGTAACACTTCGCAAATCATATTACATCTTACCATGAAACATAGAAATGAGATGCGATATCGCGTTTTAGAAGCATTAGAACTCTATCGCTATGATACGTAGACATCTGCAAACGCTATTTCCTAGCGAGGAAGTATCGCATTCACATTCATTTGAAGTGTAGACGAGGAATACATAACACTTCGCAACTCATATTATATCTTACCATGAAACATAGAAATGAGATGCGATATCCCGTTTAAGAAGCATTAGAACTCTATTGCTACGATAGGTAGACATTTGCAAACGCTATTTCCTGGCAGCGAAGTGTCGCATTTACATTCATTTGAAGTGTAGAGGTGGAATACATAACACTTCGCACATCATATTACATCTTACCATGAAACATAGAAATGAGACGCGATATAGCGTTTTAAGAAGCATTAGAACTCTATTGCTACGGTACCTAGACATCTGCAGACGCTATTTCCTAGCAAGGAAGTGTCGCATTTACATTCATTTGACATGTAGAGGAGGAATACATAACACTTCGCAAATCATATTACATCTTACCATGAAACATAGAAATGAGATGCGATATCGCGTTTTAAGAAGCATTTGAACTCTATTGCTACGATACCTAGACATCTGCAGACGCTATTTCCTAGCAAGGAAGTGTCGCATTTACATTCATTTGAAATGTAGAGGAGGAATACATAACACTTCGCAAATCATATTACATCTTACCATGAAACATAGAAATGAGATGCGATATCGCGTTTTAAGAAGCATTAGAACTCTATTGCTACGATACGTAGACATCTGCAAACGCTATTTCCTAGCGAGGAAGTATCGCATTCACATTCATTTGAAGTGTAGACGAGGAATACATAACACTTCGCAAATCATATTATATCTTACCATGAAACATAGAAATGGGATGCGATATCGCGTTTTAAGAAGCATTAGAACTCTATTGCTACGATAGGTAAACATCTGCAAACGCTATTTCCTTGTAAGGAAGTGTCGCATTTACATTCATTTGAAGGGTAGACAAGGAATACATGACACTTCGCAAATCATATTATATCTTACCATGAAACAGAGGAATGAGATGCGATATCGCGTTTTAAGAAGCATTAGAAATCTATTGCTACGATGCGTAGACATCTGCAAACGCTATTTCCTAGCGAGGAAGTGTCGCATTCACATTCATTTGAAGTGTAGACGAGGAATACATAACACTTCGCAAATCATACTATATCTTACCATGAAACATAGATATGAGATGCGATATCGCGTTTTAAGAAGCATTAGAAAGCTAATGCTACGATACGTAGAGATCTGCAAACGCTATTTCCTAGCGAGGAAGTATCGCATTCACATTCATTTGAAGTGTAGACGAGGAATACATATCACTTCGCAAATCATGTTATATCTTACCATGAAACATAGAAATGAAATGCGATATCGCGTTTTAAGAATCATATGAACTCTATTGCTACGATACGTAGACGTCTGCAATCGTTATTTCCTTGCAAGGAAGTGTCGCATTTACTTTCATTTGAATCCTAGACGAGGAATGCACAACACTTCGCAATGATTATTATATCTTATCATGAAACATAGATATGAGATGCAATATCTCGTTTTAAGAAGCATTTGAACTCTATTGCTTCGATACGTACACATCTGCAAACGCTATTTCCTTGCAAGGAAGTGTCGCATTTACATTCATTTGAAGTGTAGACGAGGAATACATAGCACTTCGCAAATCATATTATATCTTACCATGAAACATAGAAATGAGGTGCGATATCGCGTTTTAAGAAGCATTAGAACACTATTGCCACGATAGGTGGACATTTGCAAACGCTATTTCCTGGCAGGGAAGTGTCGCATTTACATTCATTTGAAGTGTAGAGGAGGAATACATAACACTTCGCACATCATATTACATCTTACCATAAAACATAGAAATGAGACGCGATATCGCGTTTTAAGAAGCATTAGAACTCTATTGCTACGATACCCAGACATCTGCAGACGCTATTTCCTAGCAAGGAAGTGTCGCATTTACATTCATTTGAAATGTAGAGGAGGAATACATAACACTTCGCAAATCGTATTACATCTTACCATGAAACATAGAAATGAGATGCGATGTCGCGTTTTAAGAAGCATTAGAACTCTATTGCTACGATACGTAGACATCTGCAAACGCAATTTCCTAGCGAGGAAGTATCGCATTCACATTCATTTGAAGTGTAGACGAGGAATACCTAACACTTCGCAAATCATGTTATATCTTACCATGAAACATAGAAATGAGACGCGATATCGCGTTTTAAGAAGCATTAGAACTCTATTGCTACGATACCTAGACATCTGCAGACGCTATTTCCTAGCAAGGAAGTGTCGCAATTACATTCATTTGAAATGTAGAGGAGGATTACGTAACACTTCGCAAATCATATTACATCTTACCATGAAACATAGAAATGAGATGCGATATCGCGTTTTTAGAAGCATTAGAACTCTATCGCTATGATACGTAGACATCTGCAAACGCTATTTCCTAGCGAGGAAGTATCGCATTCACATTCATTTGAAGTGTAGACGAGGAATACATAAAACTTCGCAACTCATATTATATCTTACCATGAAACATAGAAATGAGATGCGATATCCCGTTTTAAGAAGCATTAGAACTCTATTGCTACGATAGGTAGACATTTGCAAACGCTATTTCCTGGCAGCGAAGTGTCGCATTTACATTCATTTGAAGTGTAGAGGTGGAATACATAACACTTCGCACATCATATTACATCTTACCATGAAACATAGAAATGAGACGCGATATAGCGTTTTAAGAAGCATTAGAACTCTATTGCTACGGTACCTAGACATCTGCAGACGCTATTTCCTAGCAAGGAAGTGTCGCATTTACATTCATTTGAAATGTAGAGGAGGAATACATAACACTTCGCAAATCATATTACATCTTACCATGAAACATAGAAATGAGATGCGATATCGCGTTTTAAGAAGCATTTGAACTCTATTGCTTCGATACGTAGACATCTGCAAACGCTATTTCCTTGCAAGGAAGTGTCGCATTTACATTCGTTTGAAGTGTAGACGAGAAATACATAACACTTCGCAAATCATATTATATCTTACCATGAATCATAGAAATGAGATGCGATATCGCGTTTTAAGAAGCATTAGAAATCTATTGCTACAATACGTAGACATCTGCAAACGCTATTTCCTTGTAAGGAAGTGTCGCATTTACATTCATTTGAAGTGTAGACGAGGAATACATGACACTTCGCAAATCATATTATATCTTACCATGAAACATAGAAATGAGATGCGATATCGCGTTTTAAGAAGCATTAGAACTCTACTGCTTCGATACGTAGACATCTGCAAACGCTATTTCCTAGCATGGAAGTTTCGCATTTACATTCTTTTGAAGTGAATACGAGGAA
The DNA here is from genome assembly GCF_050948175.1 of Xylocopa sonorina. NCBI lineage: Eukaryota > Metazoa > Arthropoda > Insecta > Hymenoptera > Apidae > Xylocopa > Xylocopa sonorina. Next base: position 220,240 of record NW_027490440.1, read on the forward strand.
TACATATCACATCGCAAATCATGTTATATCTTACCATGAAACATAGAAATGAAATGCGATATCGCGTTTTAAGAATCATATGAACTCTATTGCTACGATACGTAGACGTTTGCAATCGTTATTTCCTTGCAAGGAAGTGTCGCATTTACTTTCATTTGAATCCTAGACGAGGAATGCACAACACTTCGCAATGATTATTATATCTTATCATGAAACATAGATATGAGATGTGATATCTCGTTTTAAGAAGCATTTGAACTCCATTGCTTCGATACGTACACATCTGCAAACGCTATTTCCTTGCAAGGAAGTGTCGCATTTACATTCATTTGAAGTGTAGACGAGGAATACATAACACTTCGCAAATCATATTATATCTTACCATGAAACATAGAAATGAGGTGCGATATCGCGTTTTAAGAAGCAATAGAACACTATTGCCACGATAGGTGGACATTTGCAAACGCTATTTCCTGGCAGGGAAGCGTCGCATTTACATTCATTTGAAGTGTAGAGGAGGAATACATAACACTTCGCACATCATATTACATCTTACCATGAAACATAGAAATGAGACGCGATATCGCGTTTTAAGAGGCATTAGAACTCTATTGCTACGATACCTAGACATCTGCAGATGCTATTTCCTAGCAAGGAAGTGTCGCATTTACATTCATTTGAATTGTAGAGGAGGAATACATAATACTTCGCAAATCATATTACATCTTACCATGAAACATAGAAATGAGACGCGATATCGCGTTTTAAGAAGCATTAGAACTCTATTGCTACGATACCCAGACATCTGCAGACGCTATTTCCTAGCAAGGAAGTGTCGCATTTACATTCATTTGAAATGTAGAGGAGGAATACATAACACTTCGCAAATCGTATTACATCTTACCATGAAACATAGAAATGAGATGCCATATCGCGTTTTAAGAAGCATTAGAACTCTATTGCTACGATACGTAGACATCTGCAAACGCAATTTCCTAGCGAGGAAGTATCGCATTCACATTCATTTGAAGTGTAGACGAGGAATACATAACACTTCGCAAATCATGTTATATCTTACCATGAAACATAGAAATGAGACGCGATATCGCGTTTTAAGAAGCATTAGAACTCTATTGCTACGATACCTAGACATCTGCAGACGCTATTTCCTAGCAAGGAAGTGTCGCATTTACATTCATTTGAAATGTAGAGGAGGAATACATAACACTTCGCAAATCATATTACATCTTACCATGAAACATAGAAATGAGATGCGATATCGCGTTTTAAGAAGCATTAGAACTCTATTGCTACGATACGTAGACATCTGCAAACGCTATTTCCTAGCGAGGAAGTATCGCATTCACATTCATTTGAAGTGTAGACGAGGAATACATAACACTTCGCAACTCATATTATATCTTACCATGAAACATAGAAATGAGAAGCGATATCCCGTTTTAAGAAGCATTAGAACTCTATTGCTACGATAGGTAAACATCTGCAAACGCTATTTCCTTGTAAGGAAGTGTCGCATTTACATTCATTTGAAGTGTAGACGAGGAATACATGACACTTCGCAAATCATATTATATCTTACCATGAAACATAGAAATGAGATGCGATATCGCGTTTTAAGAAGCATTAGAGCACTATTGCTGCGATAGGTAGACATCTGCAAACGCTATTTCCTTGCAAGGAAGTGTCGCATTCACATTCATTTGAAGTGTGGACGAGGAATACATAACACTTCGCAAATCATATTATATCTTACCATGAAACATAGAAATGAGATGCGATATCGCGTTTTAAGAAGCATTAGAGAGCTATTGCTACGATACCTAGATATCTGCAATCGTTATTTCCTTGCAAGGAAGTGTCGCATTTACTTTCATTTGAATCGTAGACGAGGAATGCATAACACTTCGCAATGAATATTATATCTTATCATGAAACACATATATGAGATGCAATATCTCGTTTTAAGAAGCATTAGAACTCTATTGCTTCGATACGTAGACATCTGCAAACGCTATTTCCTTGCTAGGAAGTGTCGCATTTACATTCATTTGAAGTGTAGACGAGGAATACATAACACTTCGCAAATCATATTACATCTTACCATGAAACATAGAAATGAGATGCGATATCGCGTTCTGAGAAGCATTAGAACACTAATGCTACGATACGTAGACATCTGCAAACGCTACTTCCTGGCAAGGAAGTGTCGCGTTTACATTCTTTTGAATTGAATACGAGGTATACATAACACTCCACAAGGAATATTATATCTTATCACGAAACATAGAAATGAGATGCAATATGGCAATTTAAGAAGCACTAGAAAACTATTGCTTCGATACGTAGGCATCTGCAACCGCTATTCCCACGCAAGGATGTGTCCCATTTACATTCTTTTGAAAGGAATGTGATGTATACATGACACTTCGCAATGAATATTATATCTTATCATGAAACATAGGAATGAGATGCGATATGACGATTTCAGAAGCATTAGAACTCTATTGCTTCGATACGTAGACATCTGCAAACGCTATTTCCTAGCAAGGAAGTGTCGTATTTATATTCTTTTGAATTGAATACGAGGTATACATAACACTCCACATTGAATATTATATCTTATCATGAAACATAGAAATGTGATGCAATATGGCGATTTAAGAAGCATTAGAACTCTATTGCTTCGATACGTAGACATCTGCAAACGCTATTTCCACGCAAGGAAGTGTCGCATTTACATTCTTTTGAAAGGAATACGAGGTGTACATGACACTCCACAATGAATATTATATCTTATCGTGAAACATAGAAATGAGAGGCGATATAGCGTTTTGAGAAGCATTAGAAATCTAATGCAACGATACGTAGACATCTGCAAACGCTATTTCCTAGCAAGGAAGTGTCGCATTTACATTCATTTGAAGTATAGACGAGATATCCATAACACTGCACAATGAATATTATATCTTATCTTGAAACATAGGAATGAGATGCGATATGGCGATATAAAAAGCATTAGAAATCTATTGGTTCGATATGTAGACATCTGCAAACGCTACTTCCTAGCAAGGAAGTGTCGCATTGACATTCATTTGAAAGGAATACGAGGTACACATGACACTTCGCAATGAATATTATATCTTATCATGAAACATAGGAATGAGATGCGATATGACAATTTAAGAAGCATTAGAAATCTATTGCTTCGATACGTAGACATATGCAAATGCTACTTCCTAGCAAGGAAGTGTCGCATTTACATTCTTTTGAAGTGATTACGAGGTATACATAACACTGCACAATGAATATTATATCTTATCATGAAACATAGAAATGAGATTCGATATGACGATTTAAGAAGCATTAGAACTCTATTGCTTCGATACGTAGACATCTGCAAACGCTATCCCTAACAAGGAAGTGTCGCAGTTACATTCTTTCGAGGTGAATACGAGGTACACATAACACTGCACAATGAATACTATATCCTATCATGAAACGTAGAAATGAGATGCCATATGGCGATTTATGAAGCATTAGATGTCTATTTCTTCGATACGTAGACATCTGCAAACGCTATTTCCAAGCAAGGAAGTGTCGTAATAACATTCTTTTGAGGTGAATACGAGATATACATAACACTGCACAATGAATATTATATCTTATCATGAAACATAGAAATGAGATGCGATATGACGATATAAAAAGCATTAGAATTCTATTGCTTCGATACGCAGACATCTGCAAACGCTATTTCCTAGCAAGGAAGTGTCGCATGTACATTCAATTGAAGTGTATGCGAGGTATACATGGCACTTCGCAATGAATATTATATCTTATCATGAAACATAGAAATGGGATGCGATATGGCGATTTATGAAGCATTAGATGTCTATTGATTCGATAGGTAGACATCTGCAAACGCTATTTCCTAGCAAGGAAGTGTCGCATGTACATTCAATTGAAGTGTATTCGAGGTATAGATGGCACTTCGCAATGAATATTATATATTATCATGAAACATAGAAATGAGAAGCGATATCGTGTTTTGAGAGGCATTAGAAGTCTATTGGTTCGATACGTAGACATCTGCAAACGCTATTTCCAAACAAGAAAGTGTCGCATTTACAATGTTTTGAAGTGAGTACGAGGTATTCATAACACTGCACAATGAATATTATATTAAGATATATCATGAATCACAGAAATGAGATGCGATATGGCGGTTTAAGAAGCATTAGAAATCTATTGGTTCGATAGGTAGACATCTGCAAACGCTACTTCCTAGCAAGGAAGTGTCGCATTTACATTATTTTGAAAGGAATACGAGGAATACATGACACTCCGCAATGAATATTATATCTTATCATGAAACATAGAAATGAGATGCGATATGACGATTTAAGAAGCATTAGAACTCTATTGCTTCGATACCTTAACATCTGCAAACGCTATTTCCTGGCAAGGAAGTATCGCGTTTACACTCTTTGAAGTGAATACGAGGTATACATAACACTCCACAATGAATATTATATCTTACCATGAAACATAGAAATGAGATGCAATAAGCGATTTAAGAAGCATTAGAAATCTATTGCTTCGATATGTAGACATCTGCAAACGCTACTTCCTAGCAAGGAAGTGTCGCATTTACATTATTTTGAAAGGAGTACGAGGTATACATGACACTTCGCAATGAATATTATATCTTATCATGAAACATAGAAATGAGATTCGATATGACGATTTAAGGAGCATTAGAACTCTATTGCTTCGATACGTAGACATCTGCAAACGCTATACCCAACAAGGAAGTGTCGCATTTACATTCCTTTGAAAGGAATACGAGGTATACATAACACTCCACAATGAATATTATATCTTACCATGAAACATAGAAATGAGAAGTAATATGGCGATTTAAGAAGCATTAGAACTCTATTGCTTCGATACGTAGACACCTGCAGACGCTACTTCCTAGCAAGGAAGTATCGAATTTACATTCTTTTGAAAGGAATACGAGGTATACATGACACTTCGCAATGAATATTATATCTTATCATGAAACATAGAAATGAGATGCAATATGGCGATTTAAGAAGCATTAGATATCTACTGCTTCGATATGTAGACATCTGGAAACGCTATTTCCAAACAAGGAAGTGTCGCATTTACATTCTTTTGAAGTGAATACGAGGTATACATAACACTCCACAATGAAAATTATATCATATAATGAAACATAGAAATGAGATGTAATATGGCGATTTAACAAGCACTAGAACTCTATTGCTTCGATACTTAGACATCTGCAAACGCTATCCCTAACAAGGAAGTGTCACAGTAACATTCTTTTGAGGTGAATACGAGGTACACATAACACTGCACAATGAATATTATATCTTATCATGAAACGTAGAAATGAGATGCCATATAGCGATTTATGAAGCGTTAGATGTCTATTTCTTCGATACGTAGACATCTGCAAACGCTATTTCCAAGCAAGAAAGTGTCGTAATTACACTCTTTTGAGGTGAATACGAGGTATACATAACACCGCACAATGAATATTATATCTTATCATGAAACATAGAAATGAGATGCGATATGACGATATAAGAAGCATTAGAATTCTATTGCTTCGATACGCAGACATCTGCAAACGCTACTTCCTAGCAAGGAAGTGTCGCATTTACATTCTTTTGAAGTGAATACGAGGTATACATAACACTGCACAATGAATATTAAATCTTATCATGAAACATAGAAATGAGATGCGATATGGCGATTTATGAAGCATCAGATGTCTATTGCTTCGATACGTAGACATCTGCAAACGCTATTTCCTAGCGAGGAAGTATCGCATTCACATTCATTTGAAGTGTAGACGAGGAATACATAACACTTCGCAACTCATATTATATCTTACCATGAAACATAGAAATGAGAAGCGATATCCCGTTTTAAGAAGCATTAGAACTCTATTGCTACGATAGGTAAACATCTGCAAACGCTATTTCCTTGTAAGGAAGTGTCGCATTTACATTCATTTGAAGTGTAGACGAGGAATACATGACACTTCGCAAATCATATTATATCTTACCATGAAACATAGAAATGAGATGCGATATCGCGTTTTAAGAAGCATTAGAGCACTATTGCTGCGATAGGTAGACATCTGCAAACGCTATTTCCTTGCAAGGAAGTGTCGCATTCACATTCATTTGAAGTGTGGACGAGGAATACATAACACTTCGCAAATCATATTATATCTTACCATGAAACATAGAAATGAGATGCGATATCGCGTTTTAAGAAGCATTAGAGAGCTATTGCTACGATACCTAGATATCTGCAATCGTTATTTCCTTGCAAGGAAGTGTCGCATTTACTTTCATTTGAATCGTAGACGAGGAATGCATAACACTTCGCAATGAATATTATATCTTATCATGAAACACATATATGAGATGCAATATCTCGTTTTAAGAAGCATTAGAACTCTATTGCTTCGATACGTAGACATCTGCAAACGCTATTTCCTTGCTAGGAAGTGTCGCATTTACATTCATTTGAAGTGTAGACGAGGAATACATAACACTTCGCAAATCATATTACATCTTACCATGAAACATAGAAATGAGATGCGATATCGCGTTCTGAGAAGCATTAGAACACTAATGCTACGATACGTAGACATCTGCAAACGCTACTTCCTGGCAAGGAAGTGTCGCGTTTACATTCTTTTGAATTGAATACGAGGTATACATAACACTCCACAAGGAATATTATATCTTATCACGAAACATAGAAATGAGATGCAATATGGCAATTTAAGAAGCACTAGAAAACTATTGCTTCGATACGTAGGCATCTGCAACCGCTATTCCCACGCAAGGATGTGTCCCATTTACATTCTTTTGAAAGGAATGTGATGTATACATGACACTTCGCAATGAATATTATATCTTATCATGAAACATAGGAATGAGATGCGATATGACGATTTCAGAAGCATTAGAACTCTATTGCTTCGATACGTAGACATCTGCAAACGCTATTTCCTAGCAAGGAAGTGTCGTATTTATATTCTTTTGAATTGAATACGAGGTATACATAACACTCCACATTGAATATTATATCTTATCATGAAACATAGAAATGTGATGCAATATGGCGATTTAAGAAGCATTAGAACTCTATTGCTTCGATACGTAGACATCTGCAAACGCTATTTCCACGCAAGGAAGTGTCGCATTTACATTCTTTTGAAAGGAATACGAGGTGTACATGACACTCCACAATGAATATTATATCTTATCGTGAAACATAGAAATGAGAGGCGATATAGCGTTTTGAGAAGCATTAGAAATCTAATGCAACGATACGTAGACATCTGCAAACGCTATTTCCTAGCAAGGAAGTGTCGCATTTACATTCATTTGAAGTATAGACGAGATATCCATAACACTGCACAATGAATATTATATCTTATCATGAAACATAGGAATGAGATGCGATATGGCGATATAAAAAGCATTAGAAATCTATTGGTTCGATATGTAGACATCTGCAAACGCTACTTCCTAGCAAGGAAGTGTCGCATTGACATTCATTTGAAAGGAATACGAGGTACACATGACACTTCGCAATGAATATTATATCTTATCATGAAACATAGGAATGAGATGCGATATGACAATTTAAGAAGCATTAGAAATCTATTGCTTCGATACGTAGACATATGCAAATGCTACTTCCTAGCAAGGAAGTGTCGCATTTACATTCTTTTGAAGTGATTACGAGGTATACATAACACTGCACAATGAATATTATATCTTATCATGAAACATAGAAATGAGATTCGATATGACGATTTAAGAAGCATTAGAACTCTATTGCTTCGATACGTAGACATCTGCAAACGCTATCCCTAACAAGGAAGTGTCGCAGTTACATTCTTTCGAGGTGAATACGAGGTACACATAACACTGCACAATGAATACTATATCCTATCATGAAACGTAGAAATGAGATGCCATATGGCGATTTATGAAGCATTAGATGTCTATTTCTTCGATACGTAGACATCTGCAAACGCTATTTCCAAGCAAGGAAGTGTCGTAATAACATTCTTTTGAGGTGAATACGAGATATACATAACACTGCACAATGAATATTATATCTTATCATGAAACATAGAAATGAGATGCGATATGACGATTTAAGAAGCATTAGAACTCTATTGCTTCGATACCTTAACATCTGCAAACGCTATTTCCTGGCAAGGAAGTATCGCGTTTACACTCTTTGAAGTGAATACGAGGTATACATAACACTCCACAATGAATATTATATCTTACCATGAAACATAGAAATGAGATGCAATAAGCGATTTAAGAAGCATTAGAAATCTATTGCTTCGATATGTAGACATCTGCAAACGCTACTTCCTAGCAAGGAAGTGTCGCATTTACATTATTTTGAAAGGAGTACGAGGTATACATGACACTTCGCAATGAATATTATATCTTATCATGAAACATAGAAATGAGATTCGATATGACGATTTAAGGAGCATTAGAACTCTATTGCTTCGATACGTAGACATCTGCAAACGCTATACCCAACAAGGAAGTGTCGCATTTACATTCCTTTGAAAGGAATACGAGGTATACATAACACTCCACAATGAATATTATATCTTACCATGAAACATAGAAATGAGAAGTAATATGGCGATTTAAGAAGCATTAGAACTCTATTGCTTCGATACGTAGACACCTGCAGACGCTACTTCCTAGCAAGGAAGTATCGAATTTACATTCTTTTGAAAGGAATACGAGGTATACATGACACTTCGCAATGAATATTATATCTTATCATGAAACATAGAAATGAGATGCAATATGGCGATTTAAGAAGCATTAGATATCTACTGCTTCGATATGTAGACATCTGGAAACGCTATTTCCAAACAAGGAAGTGTCGCATTTACATTCTTTTGAAGTGAATACGAGGTATACATAACACTCCACAATGAAAATTATATCATATAATGAAACATAGAAATGAGATGTAATATGGCGATTTAACAAGCACTAGAACTCTATTGCTTCGATACTTAGACATCTGCAAACGCTATCCCTAACAAGGAAGTGTCACAGTTACATTCTTTTGAGGTGAATACGAGGTACACATAACACTGCACAATGAATATTATATCTTATCATGAAACGTAGAAATGAGATGCCATATAGCGATTTATGAAGCGTTAGATGTCTATTTCTTCGATACGTAGACATCTGCAAACGCTATTTCCAAGCAAGAAAGTGTCGTAATTACACTCTTTTGAGGTGAATACGAGGTATACATAACACCGCACAATGAATATTATATCTTATCATGAAACATAGAAATGAGATGCGATATGACGATATAAGAAGCATTAGAATTCTATTGCTTCGATACGCAGACATCTGCAAACGCTACTTCCTAGCAAGGAAGTGTCGCATTTACATTCTTTTGAAGTGAATACGAGGTATACATAACACTGCACAATGAATATTAAATCTTATCATGAAACATAGAAATGAGATGCGATATGGCGATTTATGAAGCATCAGATGTCTATTGCTTCGATACGTAGACACCTGCAAACGCTATTTCCATGCAAGGAAGTGTCGCATTTACATTCTTTTGAAGTGAATACGAGGTATACATAAGACACCACAATGAATATTATACCTTATCACGAAACATAGAAATGAGATGCGATATCGCGTTTTAAGAAGCATTAGCAGACTATTGCTACGATACGTAGACATCTGCAAACGCTTCTTCCTAGAAAGGAAGTTGCCGCATTTACATTCTTTTGAAGTGAATACAAGGTATACATAGCTCTCCACAATTAATATTATATCTTATCATGAGACATCGAAATGACATGCGATATCGCGTTTTAAGAAGCATCAGAACTCTATTGCTACGATACAGAGATATGTGCAAACGTAATTTCATAGAAATTAAGTGTGGCATTTACATTCGTTTGAAGAGTAGACGAGGAGTACATAACACTTCGCAATGAATATTATATCTCATCATGGGAAATAGAAATGATATGCGATATCGCTTTCTAAGAAGCATTAGAACACTATTGCTTCGATATGTACACATCTGCACACGCTGTTTCCTAGCATGGAAGTGTCGCATTTACATACTTTTGAAGTGAATACGATGTATACATAACACTCCATAATGAATATTATATCTTATCATGAAACATAGAAATGAAATGCGACATCTCGTTTTAAGTAGCATTAGAACTCTATTGCTACTATACGTAGACATCTGCAAAGGCTATTTCCAAGCATGGAAGTGTCGCATTTACATTCTTTTGAAGTGAATACGAGGTATCCATGACACTACGCAATGAATATTAAATCTTATCATGAAACATAGGAATGAGGTGCTATATTGCGTTGTGAGAAGCATTAGAACTCTATTGCTAATATACGTAGACATCTGCAAACGCTATTTCCTAGCATGAAAGTGTCGCATTTACATTCTTGTCATGTATTCCTCGTCTACGATTCAAATGGATGTAAATGCGACACTTCCTTGCCAGGACATAGCGTTTGCAGATGTCTACGTATCGAAGCAATAGAGTTCTTATGTTACTTAAAACGCGATATCGCATCTCATTTCTATGTTTCATGGTAAGATATAATATGATTTGCGAAGTGTCATGTATTCCTCGTCTACACTTCAAATGAATGTAAATGCGACACTTCCTTGCTAGGAAATAGCGTCTGCAGATGTCTAGGTATCGTAGCAATACAGTTCTAATGCTTCCCAAAACGAGATATCGCATCTCCTTTCTATGTCTCATGATAAGATATAATATTCATTGCGAAGAGTCATGTATACCTCGTATTCACTTCAGAAGAATGTAAATGCGACACATCCTTGCTAGGAAATAGCGATTGCAGATGTCGACGTATCGTAGCAATACAGTTCTAATGCTTCTTGAAGCGCGATACCGCATCTCATATCTATGTCCCATGATAAGATATGATATTCATTGCGAATTGTTATGTATACCTCGGATACACTTCAAATGAATGTAAATGCGTCACCTCCTTGCTAGGAAATAGCGCTTGCAGATGTTTACGTATCGAGGCAATAGAGGTCTAATGCTTCTTATATCGCGATATCGCATCTCATTTCTACGTTTCATGATAAGATATAATATTCATTGTGGAGTGTTATGTATCCCTCGTATTCACTTCAAATGAATGTAAATGCGACACTTCCTTGCTAGGAAATAACGTTTGGAGATGTCTAAGTATCGAAGAAATAGAGTTCTAATGCTTCTTAAAACGAGACATCGCATCTCATTTCTATGTTTCACGATAAGATATAATATTCATTGCGGAGTGGCATGTATACCTCGTATTCACTTCAATGGAATGTAAATGCGACACTTCCTTGCTAGGAAGTAGTGTTTGCAGATATCTACGTGTAGAATCAATAGGGTTCTAATGCTTCTTAAAGCGAGATATCGCATCTCATTTCTATGTTTCACGATATGATATAATATTCATTGCGCAGTGGCATGTATACCTCGTATTCACTTCAATGGAATGTAAACGCGACATTTCCTTGCTAGGAAGTAGCGTTTGCAAATATCTACGTATCGAAGCAATAGAGTTGTAATGCTTCTTATATCGCGATATCGCATCTCATTTCTGCGTTTCAGGATTAGATATAATATTCATTCTGGAGTGTTATGTATCCCTCGTATTCACTCCAAATGAATGTAAATGCGACAATTCCTTGCTAGGATGTAGCTTTTGCCGAAGCCTACGTATCCTAGCAATAGATTACTAATGCTTCTTGAAGCGCGATACCGCATCTCATATCTATGTCCCATGATAAGATATAATATTCGTTGCGAAGTGCTATGTACTCCTCGTCTACACTTCCAATGAATGTAAATGCGACACTTGCTTGCTAGGAAATAGCTTTTGCAGATGTTTACGTATCAAGGCAATAGAGTTCTAATGCTTCTTATATCGCGATATCGCATCTCATTTCTACGTTTCATGATAAGATATAATATTCATTGTGGAGTGTTATGTATCCCTCATATTCACTCCAAATGAATGTAAATGCGACAATTCCTTGCTAGGATGTAGCTTTTGCCGAAGCCTACGTATCGTAGCAATAGAGTACTAATGCTTCTTGAAGAGCGATATCGCATCTCATATCTATGTCTCATGATAAGATGTAATATTCGTTGCGAAGTGCTATGTACTCCTCGTCTACACTTCCAATGAATGTAAATGCGACACTTCCTTGCTAGGAAATAGCGCTTGCAGATGTTTACGTATCGTAGCAATAGAGTTATAATGCTTCTTAAATCGAGATCTCATATCTCATTTCTAAGTTTCATGATAAGATATGATATTCATTGCGAATTGTTATGTATACCTCGGATACGCTTCAAATGAACTTAAATGCGACACTTCCTTCCAAGGAAGTAGCTTTTGCAGATGTCTAGGTATCGAAGCAATAGGGTTCTAATGCTTCTTATATCGCGATATCGCATCTCATTTCTATGTTTCATGATGAGATATAATATTCATTGTGCAGTGTTACGTATACCACGTATTCGCTACAAAGGAATGTAAATGCGACACTTCCATGCTAGGAACTAGCGTTTCCAGATGTCTAGGTATCGAAGCAATAGAGTACTAATGCTTCTAGAAGAGCGATATCGCATCTCATATCTATGTCTCATGTTAAGATGTAATACTCGGTGCGAAGTGCTATGTACTCCTCGTCTACACTTCCAATGAATTTAAATGCGATACTTGCTTGCCAGGAAATAGCGCTTGCAGATGTTTACGTATCAAGGCAATAGAGTTCTAATGCTTCTTATATCGCGATATCGCATCTCATTTCTACGCTTCATGATAAGATATAATATTCATTGTGGAGTGTAATGTATCCCTCGTATTCACTTCAAATGAATGTAAATGCGACACTTCCTTGTTAGGAAATAACGTTTGCAGATGTCTGCGTATCGAACCAATAGAGTCGTAATGCTTCTTATATCGCGATATCGCATCTCATTTCTACGTTTCATGATTAGATATGACATTCATTGTGGAGTGTTATGTATCCCTCGTATTCACTTCAAATGAATGTAAATGCGACAATTCCTTGCTAGGATGTAGCTTTTGCAGATGTCTACGTATCGTAGCAATAGAGTTATAATGCTTCTTAAAACGAGATCTCATATCTCATTTCTAAGTTTCATGATAAGATATGATATTCATTGTGCAGTGTTACGTATACCTCGCATTCGCTACAATGGAATGTAAATGCGACACTTCCATGCTAGGAACTAGCGTTTCCAGATGTCTAGGTATCGAAGCAATAGAGTACTAATGCTTCTTGAAGAGCGATATCGCATCTCATATCTATGTCTCATGATAAGATGTAATATTCGTTGCGAAGTGCTATGTACTCCTCGTCTACACTTCCAATGAATGTAAATGCGACACTTCCTTGCTAGGAAATAGCGCTTGCAGATGTTTACGTATCGTAGCAATAGAGTTATAATGCTTCTTAAATCGAGATATCATATCTCATTTCTATGTTTCATGATAAGATATGATATTCATTCCGAATTGTTATGTATATCTCGGATGCACTTCAAATGATTGTAAATGCGACACTTCCCTGCAAGGAAGTAGTGTTTGCAGATGTCTAGGTATCGAAGCAATAGAGTTCTAATGCTTCTTATATCGCCATATCGCATCTCATTTCTATGTTTCATGATAAGATATAATATTCATTGCGGAGTGTTATGTGTACCTCATCTACACTTCAAAAGAATGTAAATGCAACACTTCCTTGCTAGGAAATGCGTTTCCAGGTGTCTACGTATCGGAGCAATGGAGTTCTAATGCTTCTTTGAACGCGATACCGCATCTCGATTCTGTGTTTCATGATAAGATATAATATTCATTGCGAAGTGTTATGTATGCCTCGTCCACACTTCAAAAGAATGTAAATGCCACACTTCCTTGATAGGAAATGCGTTTCCAGATGTCTACGAACCGAAGCAATGGAGTTCTAATGCTTCTTAAAACGCGATATCGCATCTCATTTCTATGTTTCATGATGTGATATAATATTCAATGCAACGCGTTTTGTATATCTCCTCTACACTTCAAATGAATGTAAATGGATCACTTCCTTGCTACGGAATATCGTTTCTATATCTGATGGTTTAGAAGCAATAGAGTTCTAATGCTTCGTAAAACGCGGCTGCGCATCTTACTTCTATATTTTATGATAAGATGTAATATTCATAGCATCGCGTTATGTTTATCTGCTTCTGCATATGAATTGAGTGTGAACCCTACACTTCCTTGCCCGGGGATAACGTTTCTAGATGTCCAGGTGCCGAGGCATTTAATTTGTCATGCTTCATGCACCTCAATATTGCATTTCATATAAACAGTTCAAAGTAAGTTAGAAGGTTGTAAAGTTCTATGCATCGCATTATGCTTATCTGCTTTTGTGCTTTATAATGCTCTGGGATGTGAGAAGGTCCTCAACCATCCTTAACCCCCTAAAGAGAAGTCAAAAGTCCAGCGGCCCTGCAGGTGGGCCATGGGAGCGCGTCGCGCGAGGCGCTACGCAATTTAAATGATCAGGAGGATCCCCTCAGGGACACCCAAGGGGGCGAGAAGAGGAAATCGCCGAAATCCACTGATCGATGGACTCGAACAATACCGAAGCCTACAGCCCACTCCACCAAGGAGCCCCGAGGAGGATGCAGGAGACCCGAGGACCACCAGCGAATTCAAGGAACCTGAAGAAGAGAACGTGAGAGCTTATTCGCTAAAGCGTCCCATTTCTTGTGCCGCATATTGTATATTGTATCTTATATCGTGGAGCGAGTTATGATACCCGGTAATTTGCGGCGTGTTGCGTAGTTTCCCGTAGCCCTTCATAGTTAAACCCACGTCGAGACCATAAATAAACATGCCGTGACTTCAGTATCTCGCGACCTGAGTGTGTGTACTTGGCTAGACGTAGTCGAGAGGAGGACCATTTCGAAGTTTCAAGGGTTGTTCCGCCCCAGGGTTCCCGGGGTCGTGTAGTCTATCCCGTTGCTACTTTCTGAGCAGCTGGCGCCCAAGAAAAGTTGTACGTGAGCGGATACCTTGGAACGATAGACCGCTTTAGATTAAAGTACGTTTTACACCTTAAAGCATTTAGATAATTAACCCCTTCGAGCTTCCCTGACTTACTATATATAGGTTTCCGTCACAACTAATAGGAACCATCACTTTACATAGATATATAGAACACACATAGTTTTAAACGTAGAACTGAGAATTTGAGAACTTACTTTGAAACGTTAGCAGTGAGAAATTCCATCGGATTTCATAGAAATTCAGAACTTACTTGCTATGAAACATAGGCAGATAAGGGCCATCGCGTTGCTTAGAACTTTAGAACTTGCTTACTTCAACAAAGATTTCTATTGGCTTCGTCCGTTCTTTTAGAAGAGTTTTTGATAAACCACATACTTTTCACGCTTCTGATATCTTTGAAAGTTCCCGAGATGTAATCGTTTACGTTTTAAAATGATTACTTAGTGTGAATTATTATTTAGTAACTCGCTCATAAACGAGTCTGCATAGGATTTAATCCATAAGTTTTTAAGCCTGGAATTTATGCAGTTATTTGTTATTCACTTATTGCTCAAACGACAAAGATTCTGACCACTTCAAAATGGTTGACTTTCATCAATTTTCTTAAAAATTGAAATACTGCCCAACTGCTTGCATTAAAGACTGTAATTAAAGCTTTCGAAACATTTTGCCTCTAATAGATGAATTCTGGAATTGAAATTGAATGTTTGACCTTTCTAGCTCCTGTTTAGACACCTTTCTATTGGAATGTTCAAGTATCTTTCATATTCGTAATTATTAAAAATGTTTTACTTGATTCTTTAATTTAATATTTAGAATTTTCTGAGAAATATTTTTTATCGTAATGAACTATATAATTGCAATTATAATTCTTTATGAAATAATAATAACAGAAAGGTATGTATCCATTCGTGTAGTTTTGTAAAGAGTATTTAATCTTACTATCTAAAATGAAACATTGAGATCTGTTTACAATCTAATGGAATTTAATTACCTTTTGATTCAAATTCACAATGATAATCTTCCATAGTTCAGCAATTTTGTGAGCTGTCCTCAGGAATCCGCAGCTCAGTACTTATAAAATGAACGACACAAAGAACAGCCTAACCAAACGTATTCGAACCGATTTTTCAATACTAATATTATCATGTTTACCTTATGCTGCAAACTATTGAAATGCCCTTCGAAAAGTGTTTATTCACAGTGAAGTAAACGGTAAGTATTACGCCTTCCACCACTGTTTACAATACGTATGTTTCATTTACTATCAAAACCGTGAGTATTATCGCCTTTCTTTACTTTTTGTAATCTTCAATGCCTTCATGTTACAGATCGTTAAACTTGCTTTAAAATGCTCTATCGTATTACGGAAGAATGGACATACCAATTCATTTTAAAAAATGAAGGTAACCTTCATATGTCCAACATAACTCCACTTACAAAAAAACTATTTTCATCAACGGATGGCCCCTTTGTACTATGCAATTTTATATTAGCAAAAACTTCTATGAAACTTATAGTTTCGTGGATATCTGAGGTGCTAATTATTACTGCCCCACCCTGTATATTGTTATGGATGTGTCCGACAAGGCAACGATGAACAGAGTTAAATTTAATATTATGATGTTTATTATTTTACTCATAGTATATTTGTTTTTCTGGAATTTTGCCAAAAAACAATGTTCACGATGTCGACAGATGAATATATTTGCCTTAGAATTACAAGAGCCAACAATTTCGAAAGTAGAATATTTCTTTACTTCGCTAACCGAATCATTGCAAACGTTAAGTAAAGTGCGTGCCTTTCAAAACAGTCAGATGCAAATTACGATACAACGTTTCCAAGAAATGGTACGTGCCACTGTTTTTTAATTTCCGTTTATTTAATCAAAGGAAATTTGATTGAAATATCCGCAAAATTTGTGGACAAAAAGTTATTGTAATTTTACGCAACATATATGATGGTGATAAAGGATAAGTATACGGAACTGAAAATGGAAAGTAGCGAGCAGAAAAAGAAACTGATGGAGCTACAAAGTAGATTGATACATCCGTCAAATGATGATTCTAGGTTAATAAAATCTGTTAATTAAGGAACTATTGCAAAAATCAGGTATAATCAATATTACTTCTGCTCAAAGGCTATAATAGAATTGGACCGAAATGGGTACAAAACAGGCAATTATATCTATACGTTCTATTCTATGCAAAGGCAAATATTTCAAAGAGAAAAGATGTGTTACTTACAAATTACTTATGTTCCTAGATATCTCACTAATTCAGGCTTCTTGTCTTGCAGAACTTATCATTCATGTAACATGTAAAGGGATCGAAGAATAGTAAAAGATTTTTATATTTCATAGCCTCACTTGATACGACGACTGGATCACGTAAAATATCGGACATTAATTGCATCTACATCTTCAGACCTTAAATATATGCAACAACATATTTAATAGCGTTTTAATAACATTTTTCTAATTGTTTATATCTATGTCTAATAAATATATATTAATCGAATAAGTTGCTTTACCAAAGAATAAAAGTATCTGAGGCTTACAAATCGGAGCATTACATAACAAACGTGCATCACATATATAATATTACATGTAACAAAAGATGAAGACCAAAAAGATCGTACATAAGTTGAATCCACAATGCGGTCATAGAGATACAGAAACGGCAAAAATTCCAAACAATAATTTAAAAAATTCAAAAAGGGGGGAGTGAAAATCCATCTCCTTGACGATGATAAGGAACAAGTCTGCCTCATGCACTACAATATCCCAAACAGCCAGCGATTGGCACGCCAATGACAACGGATGGAACGAATTCCGTGACAGAACTGTGCTAACAAAGTGCTCCTACTCAGCTTTCGAAATGGCATACTGTTAGTACTGGGGCGGCATTCGTATCACGGCACTAATAAAGCACCGAGATATAGCACACGGGCTACACGGCCGTGACAATGACACTATCAGCTCACCATAACTACACGCGTGGTTGTGGCGTAGGCTGACATTTACTAATGGGGAAGCTGTTTCCATAAAAATTATAAGCAAATATGAAAAATGACTATACTGTGCAATTTATTTATTTTGAGTCCAATATAGATACACCGGCACAAAACAAAGATATAAGAACTCGATTTTATTATTTTCTATAAACTAGCTCGATAGGGCGATTTCTTCCATAAAGTCGATAATTACATTGTCATAAAAATATATACACTTATTTTATATATATTTTCTTCAATTTATTGTTACAAATTCATGCAATTGAGGGTTACATTATATACGATGACAGCATGTTATTTCAAAAATTACACAAGGCGAAGTTAGGGACGCAACAGCATGAATTTTTATTTTATAAGTAATATTTTTTTTATAAATAATATTTTTAGTCTATGATGGATTGAAAGAAATATATACGACTCGCTCAATAACTATAAATATAGGAAAACGACCATCAAAATGTCTATCAATACTCATATGCTGAACATCTACTGACATCTAACGGTTCTAATTTGTATGAAAGCACAGGTTCCCCATTGCCAAATGTGATCCTGCGTCATTGCTGAGGAGATTCACGAATGGAGAGATGAAACGCGTTTCACCATGGTACTGGTTCTGCGCGATTCGCTTGTCTAGAACGTGCTGGTAACACGTTCTGGCATTTTAGTCAACGAATCCGGTCACAGATGACTACGAATCAGTTGACAGTCCTCGGAAGTGGCAATATAGTGCCGGCATGGTGTCGCTACCATCTTGCCGTTTGTTATCAGGGATGCTTTTTAGTGCATTATTCGGAATTGAATTTGAACACATAGCTACTTAATCGCAAATTTGTATGTACTGTGACGTGGTGAAGTCACAAGGCTCGCTCACCCCTCCCCCTGCTTCGGTTAGACTAGCTCACAGATCACCACCCATGCGAGAAGCGCGACACGGACCATCGCGACAGCTGTATTTGCGAGGAGCGTGAAATACACGATGGTAGATCCTCCCCCCCCCCCCCCCCCCCGTTCGCTTCACTCTCTCCGTTCTACGGATTAGACTGGCCAGCTGATGGAAGAAGCGACCCATAAGACGCCTCTTCGGCGGATAATAAGACCGCAGGTTCGCGGAAGGGATGTGCGCCGAGGTAGCGTGACGGGCTCGACGGTGGAGGAGTCGGGAAGTGAGCAAGAAGAGACCCTGAAGCCCGAAGGATAGGATCCAGAGCTCTGCAACGATAAGACCGCTGCCATAGTCCATGGAGACAAACAGGATGGTCCTCGGGTGTGAGAAGGACCTCTAACCCTCCCCATTAGAACTCTATTGCTTCGATACCTAGACATCTGGAAACGCTATTCCCTAGCAAGGAAGTGTCGCATATACATTCTTTCGAAGTGTAGACGAGAATACATGACACTTCGCAATGAATATTATATCTTATCTTGAAACACAGAAATGAGATGCGATATCGGGTTCTAACTACCATTAGAACTCTATTGCTACGATACGTAGACATTTGCAAACGCTATTTCCTCGCATGGAAGTGTCGGATTTACATTCTTTTGAAGCGAATGCGAGGTATACATAACAGTTCGCAATGAATATTATGTCTTATCATGAAACATAGGTATGAGATGCGATATCCCGTTTTAAGAAGCATGAGAAATCTATTGCTTCGATACGTAGCCATCTGCAAACGGTATTTCCCAGCAAGGAAGTGTTGCATTTACATTCTTTTGATGTGTAGACGAGAGTACATGACACTTCGCAATGTATATTATATCTTATCGTGAAACACACAAGTGAGATGCGATATCGGGTTTTAACAAGCATTAGAACTCTATTGCTATGATACCTAGACATTTGCAAACGCTATTTCCTAGCATGGAAGTGTCCCATTTACATTCTTTTGAAGTGAATACGATGTATACATGTCACTCCACAATGCATATTATATCTTATCATGAAACATAGAAATGTGATGCAATATCGTGATTTAAGAAGCTTTAGAACTCTATTGCTTCGATACCTAGATATCTGCAAACGCTACTTCCTAGCAAGGAAGTGTCGCATTTACATTATTTTGGAGTGTATACGAGGTATACGTGACACTTCGTAATGAATACTATATCTTATCATGAAACATACAAATGAGATGCGATATCGCGATTTAAGAAGCCTTTGAACTCTATTGTTACGATACGTAGACAACAGCAAACGCTATTTCCTAGCAAGGAAGGATCGCATTTACATTCGTTTCAAGTGAATACGAGGTATACATACCACTCCACAATGTATACTATATCTTATCATGAAACATAGAAATGAGATGCGATAGCACGATTTAAGTAGCATTAGAACTCTATTGCTTCGATACGTAGACATCTGCAAACGCTATTTCCTACCAAGGAAGTGTCGCATTTACATTCTTTTGAAGTGAATACGAGTTATACATGACACATCGCAATGTATATTACATCTCATCATGGAACATAGAAGTGAGGTGCGATATCACGTTTTAAGAAGCATCAGAACCCTATGGCCTCAATACGTAGACATCTGAATACGCTATTTCCTAGCAAGGAAGTGTCGCATTTACATTCGTTTGGAGAGAATACGAGGAATACATGACACTTCGCAATGAGTATTATATCTTATCACGAAACATATAAAGGAGATGCGATATCGCGATTTAAGTAGCATTAGAACTATATTGCTACGATACGTAGACATCTGCAAACGCTATTTCCTAGCAGGCAATAGTCGCACTTACATTCTTTTGAAGTGAACACGAGGCATACATGACACATCGCAATGAATATTATATCTTATCACGAAATATAGAAATGAGATGCGATATCGCGATTTAAGTAGCGTTAGAACTCTATTGCTACGATACGTTGACATCTGAATACGCTATTTCCCAGCAAGGAGGTGTCGCATTTACATTCGTTTGGAATGAATACGAGGTATACAAGACACTTCCCAATGAATATTATATCTTGTCATGAAGCATAGAAATGAGATGCGATATCGCGTTTTGAGAAGCACTACAACTCTATTGCTACGATACGCAGGCATCTGCAAACGCTATTTCCTAGCAAGGAATAGTCGCATTTACATTCTTCTGAAGTGAATACGAGTTATACATGATACTTCGCAATGAATATTATATCTTATCAGGAAACATAGAAATGTGATGCGATGTCGCGTTTTGAGAAGCATTAGAACCCTATTGCTACGATACGTAGACATCTGCAAACGCTATTTCCTAGCAATCAATAGTGGGATTTACATTCTTTTGAAGTGGATACGAGGTACACATGACACTTCGCAATGCATATTATATCTTATCACGAAACATATAAATGAGATGTGATATCGCGATTTAAGTTGCATTAGAACGCTATTGCTACGATATGTAGACATCTGAAAACGATATTTCCTAGCATGGAAGTGTCGCACTTACATTCTTTTGAAGTGAAAACGAGGTATACATGACACTTCGCAATGAATATTATATCTAATCACAAAACATATAAATGAGATGTGATATCGCGATTTAAGTAGCATTAGAACGCTATTGCCCCGATACGTAGATATCTGAATACGCTATTTCCTAGCAAGGAAGTGTCGCATTTACATACGTTTGGAGTAAATACGAGGTATACATGACACATCGCAATGAATATTATATCTTATCATGAAACATAGAAGTGAGATGCGATTTCGCGTTAAGAAGCATTGGAACTCTATTGCCTCGACGTGTAGACATCTGCAGACGCTATTTCCTAGCATGGAAGTATCGCCTTTACATTCTTTTGAAGTGAATACGAGGTGTACATGACACTTTGCTATGAATATTATATCTTATCATGAAACATAGAAATGAGATGCGATATCGCGTTTTGAGAAGCATTAGAACTCTATTGCTACTATACGTAGGCATCTGCAGACGCTATTTCCTAGCAAGCAATAGCCGCATTTACATTCTTTTGAAGTGAATACGAGGTATACATGACACTTCGCAATGAATATTATAACTTATCATGAAACATAGATGTGAGATGCGATATCGCGTTTTAAGAAGCATTAGAACTCTATTGCCTCGACGCGTAGGCATCTGCAGACGCAATTTCCTTGCATGGCAGTGTCGCATTTACATTTTTTTGAAGTGAATACGAGGTGTACATGACACTTCGCAATGAGTATTATATCTTATCACGAAACATAGGAATGAGATGCGAAATCGCGATTTAAGTAGTATTAGAGCTCTATAGCTACGATACGTAGACATCTGAATACGCTATTTCCTAGCAAGGAAGTGTCGCATTTACATACGTTTGGAGTGAATACGATGTATACATGACACTTCGCAATGAATATTATATCTTATCATGAAACATAGAAGTGAGATGCGATATCGCGTTAAGAAGCATTAGAACTCTATTGCCTCGACGTGTAGACATCTGCAGACGCTATTTCCTAGCATGGAAGTGTCGCATTTACATTCTTTTGAAGTGAATACGAGGTGTACATAAAACTTCGGAATGAATATTATAACTTATCACGAAACATAGAAATGAGATGCGATATCGCGATCTAAGAAGCATTAGAAATCTATTGCTACGACACGTAGGCATGTGCAGACGCTATTTCCTAGCAAGCAATAGTCGAATTTACATTCTTTTGTAGCGAATACGAGGTATACATGAGACTTCGCAATGAATATTTTATCTTATCATGAAGCATAGATATGAGATGCGATGTCGCGTTTTGAGAAGCATTAGAACTCTATTGCTACGATACATAGACATCTGAAAACGCTATTTCCAAGCATGGAAGTGTCGCACTTACATTCTTTTGAAGTGAATACGAGGTATACATTTCACTTAGCAATGAATATTATATCTTATCATGAAACATAGAAGAGAGATGAGATATCGCGTTCTAATAAGCATTAGAACTCTATGGCCTCGATGCGGAGGCACCTGCAAACGCTATTTCCTAGTATGGAAGTGTCGCACTTACATTCTTTTGAAGTGAATACGAGGTATACATGACACTTCGCAATGCATATTATATCTTATCATGAAGCATAGAAATGAGATGCGATATCGCGTTTTGAGAAGCATTAGAACTCTATTGCCTCGACGCCTAGAAATCTGCAGACGCTATTTCCTAGGATGGAAGTGTCGCATTTACATTCCTTTGAAGTGAATACGGGGTATACATGACACTTCGCAATGAATATTATATCTTATCATGAAATATAGGAATGAGATGCGATATCGCGATTTAAGTAGCATTAGAACTCTATTGCCATGATACTTAGACATCTGAATACGCTATTTCCTAGCAAGGAAGTGTCGTATTTACATTGGTTTGGAGTGACTACGAGGTATACATGACACTTCGCAACGAAAATTATGCCTTATCATGAAGCATAGAAATGAGATGCGATATCGCGTTTTGAGAAGCATTAGAACTCTATTGCTACTATACGTAGACATCTGCAAACGCTATTTCCTAGCAAGCAATAGTCGCATTTACATTCTTTTGAAGTGAATACGAGGTATACATGACACCTCGTAATGAATATTATATCTTATCACGAAACATAGAAATGAGATGCGATATCGCGATTTAAGTAGCATTAGAACTCTATTGCTACGATACGTAGACATCTGATTACGCTATTTCCTAGCAAGGAAGTGTCGCATTTACATTCGTTTGGAATGAATACTAGGTATACATGACAATTCGCAATGAATATTATGCCCTATCATGAAGCATAGAAATGAGATGCGATATCGCGTTTTGAGAAGCATTAGAACTCAATTGCTACGATACGTAGACATCTGAATACGCTATTTCCTGGCAAGGAAGTGTCGCATTTACATTCCTTTGAAGAGAATTCGAGGTTTACATTGCACTTCGGAATGAATATTATAACATATCTCGAAACATAGAAATGAGATGCAATATCGCGATCTAAGAAGCATTAGAAATCTATTGCTACGATACGTAGGCATCTGCAAACGCTATTTCCTAGCAAGCAATAGTCGCATTTACATTCTTTTGAAGTGAATACGAAGTATACATGAGGCTTCGCAATGAATATTATATCTTATCATGAAGCATAGAAATGAGATGCGATATCGCGTTTTGAGAAGCATTAGAACTCTATTGCCTCGACGCGTAGAAATCTGCAGACGCTATTTCCTAGCATGGAAGTGTCGCATTTACATTCTTTTGAAGTGAATGCGGGGTATACATGACACTTCGCAATGAATATTATATCTTATCATGAAACATAGGAATGAGATGCGATATCGCGATTTAAGTAGCATTAGAACTCTATTGCCACGATACGTTGACATCTGAATACGCTATTTCCTAGCAAGGAAGTGTCGTATTTACATTGGTTTGGAGTGACTACGAGTTATGCATGACACTTCGCAACGAATATTATGCCTTATCATGAAGCATAGAAATGAGATGCGATATCGCGTTTTGAGAAGCATTAGAACTCTATTGCTACTATACGTAGACATCTGCAAACGCTATTTCCTAGGAAGCAATAGTCGCATTTACATTCTTTTGAAGTGAATACGAGGTATACATGATACTTCGCAATGAATATTATATCTTATCACGAAACATAGAAATGAGATGAGATATCGCGATTTAAGTAGCATTAGATCTCTACTGCTACGATACGTAGACATCTGAATACGCTATTTCCTAGCAAGGAAGTGTCGCATTTACATTCGTTTGGAATGAATACTAGGTATACATGACACTTCGTAATGAATATTATATCTTATCATGAAGCATAGAAATGAGATGCGATATCGCGTTTTGAGAAGCATTAGAACTCTATTGCCTCGACGCGTAGAAATCTGCAGACGCTATTTCCTAGCATGGAAGTGTCGCATTTACATTCTTTTGAAGTGAATACGAGGTAGACATGACACTTCGCAATGAATATTATATCTTATTATGAAACATAGAAGTGTGATGCGATATCGCATTTTAAGAAGCATTAGAATTCTATTGCTTCGACGCGTGGACATCTGCAGACGCTATTTCCTTGCATGGAAGTGTCGCATTTACATTCTTTTGAAGTGAATACGAGGTGTACATGACACTTCGCAATGAATATTATATCTTATCATGAAACATAGAAGTGAGATGCGATATCGCGTTTTAAGAAGCATTAGAACTCTATTGCCTCGACGCGTAGACATCTGCAGACGCTATTGGCTTGCATGGAAGTGTCGCATTTACATTCTTTTGAAGTGAATACGAGGTGTACATGACACTTCGCAATGAATATTATATCTTATCATGAAACATAGAAGTGAGATGCGATATCGCGTTTTAAGAAGCATCAGAGCACTATTGCCTCGATGCGTAGACATCTGCAGACGCTATTTCCTAGCAAGGAAGTGTCGCACTTACATTCTTTTGAAGAGAATACGAGGTATACATGACACTTCGCAATGAATATTATATCTTATCACGAAACATAGAAATGAGATGCGATATCGCGATTTACGTAGCATTAGAGCTCTATTGCTACGATACGTAGACATCTGAACACGCTATTTCCTAGCAAGGAAGTGTCGCATTTACATTCGTTTGGAATGAATACTAGGTATACATGACACTTCGCAATGAATATTATATCTTATCATGAAACATAGAAGTGAAATGCGATATCGCGTTTTAAGAAGCATTAGAACTCTATTGCCTCGACGCGTAGAAATCTGCAGACGCCATTTCCTAGCATGGAAGTGTCGCATTTACATTCCTTTGAAGTGAATACGAGGTGTACATGACACTTCGCAATGAATATTATATCTTATAAGGAAACATAGAAATGAGATGTGATATCGCGATTTAAGTAGCATTAGAACGCTATTGCTACGATACGTAGACATCTGAATACGCTATTTCCTGGCAAGGAAGTGTCGCATTTACATACGTTTGGAGTGAATACGTGGTATACATGACATTTCGCAATGAATATTATATCTTATCATGAAACATAGAATTGAGATGCGATATCGCCTTAAGAAGCATTAGAACTCTATTGCCTCGACGTGTAGACATCTGCAGACGCTATTTCCTAGCATGGAAGTGTCGCATTTACATTCTTTTGAAGTGAATACGAGGTGTACATAACACTTCGCAATGAATATTATAACTTATCACGAAACATAGAAATGAGATGCGATATTGCGTTTTGAGAAGCATTAGAAATCTATTGCTACGATACGTAGACATCTGCAAACGCTATTTCCTAGCAACCAATAGTCGCATTTACATTCCTTTGAAGTGAATTCGAGGTTTACATGACACTTCGGAATGAATATTATAACTTATCACGAAACATAGAAATGAGATGCGATATCGCGATCTAAGAAGCATTAGAAATCTATTGCTACGATACGTAGGCATCTGCAAACGCTATTTCCTAGCAAGCAATAGTCGCATTTACATTCATTTGAAGCGAATACGAGGTATACATGAGACTTCGCAATGAATATTATATCTTATCATGAAGCATAGAAATGAGATGCGATATCGCGTTTTGAGAAGCATTAGAACTCTATTGCCTCGACGCGTAGAATTCTGCAGACGCTATTTCCTAGCATGGAAGTGTCGCACTTACATTCTTTTGAAGTGAATACGAGGTACACATTTCACTTAGCAATGAATATTATATCTTATCATGAAACATAGGAGAGAGATGCGATATCGCGTTTTAGGAAGCATTAGAACTCTATGGCCTCGATGCGGAGGCGCCTGCAAACGCTATTTCCTAGTTTGGAAGTGTCGCACTTACATTCTTTTGAAGTGAATACGAGGTATACATGACACTTTGCAATGCATATTATATCTTACCATGAAGCATAGAAATGAGATGCGATATCGCGTTTTGAGAAGCATTAGAACTCCATTGCCTCGACGCGTAGACATCTGCAGACGCTATTTCCTAGCATGGAAGTGTCGCATTTACATTCTTTTGAAGTGAATACGAGGTATACGTGACACTTCGCAATGAATATTATATCTTATCATGAGACATAGAAATGAGATGCGATATCGCGTTTTGAGAAGCATTAGAACTCTATTCCTACTATACGTAGACATCTGCAAACGCTATTTCCTAGCAAGCAATAGTCGCATTTACATTCTTTTGAAGTGAATACGAGGAATACATGACACTTCGCAGTGAATACTATATCTTATCATGAAACATAGAAGTGAGATGCGATATCGCGTTAAGAAGCATTAGAACTCTATTGCCTCGACGTGTAGACATCTGCAGACGCTATTTCCTAGCATGGAAGTGTCGCATTTACATTCTTTTGAAGTGAATACGAGGTGTACATAACACTTCGCAATGAATATTATAACTTATCACGAAACATAGAAATGAGATGCGATATTGCGTTTTGAGAAGCATTAGAAATCTATTGCTACGATACGTAGACATCTGCAAACGCTATTTCCTAGCAACCAATAGTCGCATTTACATTCCTTTGAAGTGAATTCGATGTTTACATGACACTTCGGAATGAATATTATAACTTATTACGAAACATAGAAATGAGATGCGATATCGCGATCTAAGAAGCATTAGAAATCTATTGCTACGATACGTAGGCATCTGCAAACGCTATTTCCTAGCAAGCAATAGTCGCATTTACATTCTTTTGATGTGAATACGAGGTATACATGACACTTCGCAATGAATATTATATCTTATCACGAAACATAGAAATGAGATGCGATATCGCGATTTAAGTAGCATTAGAACTCTATTGCTACGATACGTAGACATCTGAATACGCTATTTCCTAGCAAGGAAGTGTCGCATTTACATTCGTTTGGAATGAATACTAGGTATACATGACAATTCGCAATGAATATTATGCCCCATCATGAAGCATAGAAATGAGATGCGATATCGCGTTTTGAGAAGCATTAGAACTCAATTGCTACGATACGTAGACATCTGAATACGCTATTTCCTAGCAAGGAAGTGTCGCATTTACATTCGTTTGGAATGAATACTAGGTATACATGACACTTCGCAATGAATATTATATCTTATCATGAAGCATAGAAATGAGATGCGATATCGCGTTTTGAGAAGCATTAGAACTCAATTGCTACGATACGTAGACATCTGAATACGCTATTTCCTGGCAAGGAAGTGTCGCATTTACATTCCTTTGAAGAGAATTCGAGGTTTACATGGCACTTCGGAATGAATATTATAACATATCTCGAAACATAGAAATGAGATGCAATATCGCGATCTAAGAAGCATTAGAAATCTATTGCTACGATACGTAGGCATCTGCAAACGCTATTTCCTAGCAAGCAATAGTCGCATTTACATTCTTTTGAAGTGAATACGAAGTATACATGAGACTTCGCAATGAATATTATATCTTATCATGAAACATAGAAGTGAGACACGATATCGCGTTTTAAGAAGCATAAGAACTCTATTGCCTCGATGCGTAGACATCTGCAGACGCTATTTCCTAGCAAGGAAGTGTCGCATTTACATTCGTCTGGAGTGAATAGGAGGTATACATGACACTTCGCAATGAATATTATATCTTATCATGAAACATAGAAGTGAAATGCGATATCGCGTTTTATGAAGCATTAGAACTCTATTGCCTCGACGCGTAGAAATCTGCAGACGCTATTTCCTAGCATGGAAGTGTCGCATTTACATTCTTTCGAGGTGAATACGAGGTGTACATGACACTTCGCAATGAATATTATATCTTATCAGGAAACATAAAAATGAGATGCGATATCGCGCTTTGAAAAGCATTAGAACTCTATTGCTACTATACGTAGACATCTGCAAACGCTATTTCCTAGCAAGCAATAGTCGCATTTACATTCTTTTGAAGTGAATACGAGGTATACATGACACTTCGCAATGAATATTATATCTTATCACGAAACATAGAAATGAGATGCGATATCGCGATTTAAGTAGCATTAGAACGCTATTGCTACGATACATAGACATCTGAATACGCTATTTCCTGGCAAGGAAGTGTCGCATTTACATACGTTTGGAGTGAATACGAGGTATACATGACACTTCGCAATGAATATTATATCTTATCATGAAACATAGAATTGAGATGCGATATCGCGTTAAGAAGCATTAGAACTCTATTGCCTCGACGTGTAGACATCTGCAGACGCTATTTCCTAGCATGGAAGTGTCGCATTTACATTCTTTTGAAGTGAATACGAGGTGTACTTGACACTTCGCAATGAATATTATATCTTATCATGAAGCATAGAATTGAGATGCGATATCGCGTTAAGAAGCATTAGAACTCTATTGCCTCGACGTGTAGACATCTGCAGACGCTATTTCCTAGCATGGAAGTGTCGCATTTACATTCTTTTGAAGTGAATACGAGGTGTACATGACACTTCGCAATGAATATTATATCTTATCATGAAACATAGAAATGAGATGCGATATCGCGTTTTGAGAAGCACTAGAACCCTATTGCTACTATACGTAGACATCTGCAAACGCTATTTCCTAGCAAGCAATAGTCGCATTTACATTCTTTTGAAGTGAATACGAGGTATACATGACACTTCGCAATGAATATTATACCTTATCATGAAACATAGGAATGAGATGCGATATCGCGATTTAAGTAGCATTAGAATTCCATTGCCACGATACGTAGACATCTGAATACGCTATTTCCTAGCAAGGAATAGTCGCATTTACATTCTTTTGAAGTGAATACGAGGTATACATGACACTTCGCAATGAATATTATATCTTATCATGAAACATAGAAGTGAGATGCGATATCGCGTTTTAAGAAGCATTAGAACTCTATGGCCTCGATGCGGAGGCACCTGCAAACGCTATTTCCTAGTATGGAAGTGTCGCACTTACATTCTTTTGAAGTGAATACGAGGTATACATGACACTTCGCTATGCATATTATATCTTATCATGAAGCACAGAAGTGAGATGCGATATCGCGTTAAGAAGCATTAGAACTCTATTGCCTCGACGTGTAGACATCTGCAGACGCTATTTCCTAGCATGGAAGTGTCGCATTTACATTCTTTTGAAGTGAATACGAGGTGTACATGACACTTCGCAATGAATATTATATCTTATCATGAAACATAGAAGTGAGATGCGATATCGCGTTTTAAGAAGCATCAGAACTCTATTGCCTCGATGCGTAGACATCTGCAGACGCTTTTTCCTAGCAAGGAAGTGTCGCATTTACATTCGTCTGGAGTGAATAGGAGGTATACATGACACTTCGCAATGAATATTATATCTTATCATGAAACATAGAAGTGAAATGCGATATCGCGTTTTAAGAAGCATTAGAACTCTATGGCCTCGATGCGGAGGCACCTGCAAACGCTATTTCCTAGTATGGAAGTGTCGCACTTACATTCTTTTGAAGTGAATACGAGGTATACATGACACTTCGCTATGCATATTATATCTTATCATGAAGCACAGAAGTGAGATGCGATATCGCGTTAAGAAGCATTAGAACTCTATTGCCTCGACGTGTAGACATCTGCAGACGCTATTTCCTAGCATGGAAGTGTCGCATTTACATTCTTTTGAAGTGAATACGAGGTGTACATGACACTTCGCAATGAATATTATATCTTATCATGAAACATAGAAGTGAGATGCGATATCGCGTTTTAAGAAGCATCAGAACTCTATTGCCTCGATGCGTAGACATCTGCAGACGCTTTTTCCTAGCAAGGAAGTGTCGCATTTACATTCGTCTGGAGTGAATAGGAGGTATACATGACACTTCGCAATGAATATTATATCTTATCATGAAACATAGAAGTGAAATGCGATATCGCGTTTTAAGAAGCATTAGAACTCTATTGCCTCGACGCGTAGAAATCTGCAGACGCTATTTCCTAGCATGGAAGTGTCGCATTTACATTCTTTTGAAGTGAATACGAGGTGTACATGACACTTCGCAATGAATATTATATCTTATCAGGAAACATAGAAATAAGATGCGATATCGCGTTTTGAGAAGCATTAGAACTCTATTGCTACTATAGGTAGACATCTGCAAACACTATTTCCTAGCAAGCAATAGTCGCATTTACATTCTTTTGAAGTGAATACGAGGTATACATGACACTTCGCAATGAATATTATATCTTATCACGAAACATAGGAACGAGATGCGATATCGCGATTTATGTAGCATTAGAACTCTATTGCTACGATACGTATACATCTGAGTACGCTATTTCCTAGCAAGGAAGTGTCGCATTTACATTCGTTTCGAGTGAATACGAGGTATACATGACACTTCGGAATGAATATTATATCTTATCACGAAACATATAAATGAGATGTGATATCGCGATTTAAGTAGCATTAGAACGCTATTGCTACGATACGTAGACATCTGAATACGCTATTTCCTGGCAAGGAAGTGTCGTATTTACATTGGTCTGGAGTGAATACGAGGTATACATGACACTTCGCAACGAATATTATGCCTTATCATGAAGCATAGAAATGAGATGCGATATCGCGTTTTGAGAAGCATTGGAACTCTATTGCTACGATACGTAGACATCTGCAAACGCTACTTCCTAGCAAGCAATAGTCGCATTTACATTCGTTTGAAGTGAATACGAGGTATACATGACACTTCGCAATGAATATTATATCTTATCATGAAACATAGAAGTGAAATGCGATATCGCGTTTTAAGAAGCATTAGAACTCTATTGCCTCGACGCGTAGAAATCTGCAGACGCTATTTCCTAGCATGGAAGTGTCGCATTTACATTCTTTTGAAGTGAATACGAGGGATACTAGACACTTCGCAATGAATATTATATCTTATCAGGAAACATATAGATGAGGTGCGATATCGCAATTTAAGTAGCATTAGAACTTTATTGCTACGATACGTAGACATCTGCAAACGCTATCTCCTAGCAAGCAATTGTCGCATTTACTTTCTTTTGAAGTGAACACGAGGTGTACATGACACTTCGCAATGAATATTATATCTTATCACGAAGCATAGAAATGAGATGCGATATCGCGTTTTGCGAAGCATTAGAACTCCATTGCTACGCTACGTAGACATCTGCAAACGCTATTTCCTAGCAAGGGAGATTCGCAGTTACATTCGTTTGGAGTGAATAGGAGGTATACATGACACTTCGCAATGAATATTATATCTTATCATGTAACATGCAAGTGAGATGCGACAACGCGTTTTAAGATGCATTAGAAACCTATTGCCCCGAAGCGGAAATATCTGCAAACGCTATTTCCTAGCATGGAAGTGTCGCATTTACATTTTTTTAAGTATATACGAGGTATACATGACACTTCGCAATGAATATTCTTTCTTATCACGAAACATATAAATGAGATGCGATATCGCGGTCTAAGTAGCATTAGAACTCTATTGCTACGATACGTAGACATCTGAATACGCAAGTTCCTAGCAAGGAATAGTCGCATTTACATTCTTTTGAAGTGAATACGAGGTATACATGACACTTCGCAATGAATATTATATCTTATCATGAAACATAGGAGTGAGATGCGATATCGCATTTTGAGAAGCATTAGAACTCTACCGCCTCGATGCGAAGACATCTGCAGCCGCTATTTCCTAGCAAGGAAGTGTCGCATTTACATTCGTTTGGAGTGAATAGGAGGTATGCATGACAGTTCGCAATGAATATTATATCTTATCACGAAACATAGAAATGTAATGCGACATCTCGTTTTAAGAAGCATTAGGACTCTATTGCCTCAATGCGGAGATATCTGCAAGGGCTATTTCCTAGCATGGAAATGTCGCATTTAGATTCTTTTGAAGTGAATTCGAGGTATACATGACACTTCGGAATGAATATTATAATTTATCACGAAACATAGAAATGAGATGCGATATCGCGATTAATGCAGCATTAGAACTCTATTGCTACGATACGTAGGCATCTGCAAACGCTATTTCCTAGCAAGGAATAGTCGCATTTACATTCTTTTGAAGTGAATACGAGGTATACATGACACTTCGCAATGAATAATATATCTTATCATGAATCATAGAAGTGAGATGCGATATCGCGTTTTAAGAAGCATTAGAACCTTATTGCCTCGACGCGTAGACATCTGCAAACGCTATTTCCTAGCAAGGAAGATTCGCATTTACATTCTTTTGAAGTGAATACGAGGTATACATGACACTTCGCAATGAACATTATATCTTATCATGTAACATATAAGTGAGATGCGATATCGCGTCTTAAGAAGCATTAGAACCCTATTTTCCTCGATGTGGAGATATCTGCAAACGCTATTTCCTAGCATGGAAGTGTCGCATTTACATTCTTTTGAAGCGAATTGGAGGTATACATGACACTTCGGAATGAATATTATATCTCATAATGAAACACAGAAGAGGGATGCGATATCGCGTTTTAAGAAGCATTAGAACTCTATTGCTACGATACGTAGACATCTGCAAACGCTATTTCCTAGCAAGCAGTAGTCGCATTTACATTCTTTTGTAGTGAATGCGAGGTATGCTTGACACTTCGCAATGAATATTATATCTTGTCATGAAACACAGAAGAGGGATGCGATATCGCGTGTTAAGAAGCATTAGAACTCCATGGCCTCGATGCGGAGACATCTGCAAACTCTACTTCCTAGCAAGCAGTAGTCGCATTTACAATGTTTTGTAGTGAATGCGAGGTATGCATGACACTTTGCAATGAATATTATATCTTATCATGAAACACAGAAGAGGGATGCGATATCGCGTGTTTAGAAGCTTTAGAACTCTATGGCCTCGATGCGGAGACAACTGCAAACTCTATTTTCTAGCATGGAAGTGTCGCACATACATTCTTTTGAAGTGAATACGAGGTATACATGACATTTCGCAATGAATATTATATCTTATCACGAAACGTACAAATGAGATGCGATATCGCGATTTAAGTAGCATCAGAACTGTATTGCTACGATACGTAGACATCTGCAAACGCTATCTCCTAGCAAGCAATAGTCGCATTTACTTTCTTTTGAAGTGAATACGAGGTGTACATGACACTTCGCAATGAATATTATATCTTATCACGAAGCATAGAAATGAGATGCGATATCGCGTTTTGCGAAGCATTAGAACTCCATTGCTACGCTACGTAGACATCTGCAAACGCTATTTCCTAGCAAGGGAGATTCGCAGTTACATTCGTTTGGAGTGAATAGGAGGTATACATGACACTTCGCAATGAATATTATATCTTATCATGTAACATACAAGTGAGATGCGACATCGCGTTTTAAGATGCATTAGAAACCTATTGCCCCGAAGCGGAGATATCTGCAAACGATATTTCCTAGCATGGAAGTGTCGCATTTACATTTTTTGAAGTATATACGAGGTATACATGACACTTCGCAATGAATATTATATCTTATCACGAAACGTATAAATGGGATGCGATTTCGCGATCTAAGAAGCATTAGAACACTATTGCTACGATACGTAGACATCTGCAAACGCTATTTCCTAGCAAGGAATAGTCGCATTTACATTCGTTTGAAGCGAATACGAGGTATACATGACACTTCGCAATGAATATTATATCTTATCAACAAACATAGAAATGAAATGTGACATCTCGTTTTAAGAAGCATTAGAACTCTTTTGCTACGATACGTAGACATCTGCAAACGATATTTCCTAGGATGGAAACGTCGCATTTACATTCTTTTGAAGTGAATACTGGTTATACATGACACTTCGCAATGAATATTATATCATATCATGAAACATAGAATTGAGATGCGATATCGCGTTTTAAGAAGCATTAGAACTCTATGGCATCGATGCGGAGACATCTGCAAACGCTATTTCCTAGCATGGAAGTGTCGCACTTACATTGTTTTGAAGTGAATACGAGGTATACATGACACTTCGCAATGAATATTATATCTTATCATGAAACATAGAAGTGAGATGCGATATCGCGTTTTAAGAAGCATTAGAACTCTATTGCCTCGATGCGTAGACATCTGCAGACGCTATTTCCTAGCAAGGAAGTGTCGCATTTGCATTCGTTTGGAGTGAATAGGTGGTATGCATGACACTTCGCAATGAATATTATACCTTATCACGAAACACAGAAATGAGATGCGATATCGCGATTTAAGTAGCATTAGAACTCTATTGCTACGATACGTAGACATCTGAATACGCTATTTCCTAGCAAGGAAGTGTCGCATTTACATTAGTTTGGAGTGAATACGAGGTATACATGACACTTCGCAATGAATATTATATCTTATCCTGAAGCATAGTAGAGAGATGCGATATCGCGTTTTAAGAAGCATTAGAACCCTATTGCCTCGATGCGCAGCTATCTGCAAACGATATTTCCTAGCATGGAAGTGTCGCATTTACATTCTTTTGAAGGGAATTCGTGGTATGCATGACACTTCGGAATGAATATTATATCTTATCACGAAACATAGAAATGAGATGCGATATCGCGATCTAAGAAGCATTAGAACTCTATTGCTACGATACGTAGGCATCTGCAAACGCTATTTCCTAGCAGGGAAGATTCGCACTTACATTCTTTTGAAGTGAATACGAGGTATACATGACACTTCGCAAAGAACATTATATCTTATCACGAACCATAGAAGAGAGATGCGATATCGCGATTTAAGTAGCATTAGAATTCTATTGCTATGATATGTAGGCAGCTGCAAACGCTATTTCCTAGCATGGAAGTGTGGCACTTACATTCTTTTGAAGTGAATTCGAGGTATACATGACACTTCGGAATGAATATTATAACTTATCACGAATCATAGATTTGAGATGCTATATCGCGATCTAAGAAGCATTAGAACTCTATTGCTATGATACGTTGGCATCTGCAAACGCTATTTCCTAGCAAGGAATAGTCGGATTTACATTCTTTTGAAGTGAATACGAGGTATACATGACACTTCGCAATGAACATTATATCTTATCACGAAACGTAGAAATGAGTTGCGATATCACGATTTAAGTAGCATTAGAACTCTATTGCTACGATACGTGGACATCTGAATACGCTATTTCCTAGCAAGGAATAGTCGCATTTACATTCTATTGAAGTGAATACGAGGTATACATGACACTTCGCAATGAATATTATATCTTATCATGAATCATAGAAGTGAGATGCGATATCGCGTTTTAAGAAGCATTAGAAACTTATTGCCTCGACGCGTAGACATCTGCAGACCCTATTTCCTAGCATGGAAGTGTCGCATTTACATTCTTTTGAAGTGAATACGAGGTATACATGACACTTCGCAATGAATATTATATCTTATCATGAAGCATAGAAATGAGATGCGATTTCGCGTTTTGAGAAGCATTAGAACACTATTGCTACGAAACGTAGACATCTGCAAGCGCTATTTCCTAGCAAGGAAGATTCGCATTTACATTCTTTTGTAGTGAATACGAGGTATACATGACACTTCGCAATGAATATTATATCTTATCATGAAGCATAGAAATGAGATGCGATATCGCGTTTTGAGAAGCATTAGAACTCCATTGCTACGATACGTAGACATCTGCAAACGCTATTTCCTAGCAAGTAAGATTCGCATTTACATTCTTTTGAAGTGAATACGAGGTATACATGACACTTCACAATGAACATTATATCTTATCACGAAGCATAAAAATGAGATGCGATATCGCGTTTTGCGAAGCATTAGAACTCCATTGCTACGCTACGTAGACATCTGCAAACGCTATTTCCTAGCAAGGGAGATTCGCAGTTACATTCGTTTGGAGTGAATAGGAGGTATACATGACACTTCGCAATGAATATTATATCTTATCATGTAACATACAAGTGAGATGCGACATCGCGTTTTAAGATGCATTAGAAACCTATTGCCTCGACGCGTAGACATCTGCAGACGCTATTTCCTAGCATGGAAGTGTCGCATTTACGTTCTTTTGTAGTGAACACCAGCTATACATGACACTTTGCAATGAATATTATATCTTATCACGAAACATAGAAATGAGATGCGATATCGCGATCTAAGACGCATTAGAACCCTATTGCTACGCTACTCAAGCATCTGTAAACGCTATTTCCTAGCAAGGAAGTGTCGCATTTACATTCGTTTGGAGTGAATACGTGGTATACATGACACTTCGCAATGAATATTATATCTTATCACCAAACGTAGAAATGAAATGTGACATCTTGTTTTAAGAAGCATTAGGACTCTTTTGCTACGATACGTAGACATCTGCAAACGCTATTCCCTAGGATGGAAACGTCGCATTTACATTTTCTGAAGTGAATACGGGGTATACTAGACACTTCGCAATGAATATTATATCTTATCAGGAAACATATAGATGAGATGCGATATCGCAATTTAAGTAGCATTAGAACTTTATTGCTACGATACGTAGACATCTGCAAACGCTATCTCCTAGCAAGCAATAGTCGCATTTACTTTCTTTTGAAGTGAATACGAGGTGTACATGACACTTCGCAATGAATATTATATCTTATCACGAAACATAGAAGAGAGATGCGATATCGCGTTTTAAGAAGCATTACAACTCTATTGCCTCGACGCGTAGACACCTGCAGACGCTATTTCCTAGCATGGAAGTGTCGCGTTTACATACTTTTGTAGTGAATACGAGGTGTACATGACACTTCGCAATGAATATTGTATCTTATCACGAAGCATAGAAATGAGATGCGATATCGCGTTTTGCGAAGCATTAGATCTGCATTGCTACGCTACGTAGACATCTGCAAACGCTATTTCCTAGCAAGGGAGATTCGCAGTTACATTCGTTTGGAGTGAATAGGAGGTATACATGACACTTCGCAATGAATATTATATCTTATCATGTAACATACAAGTGAGATGCGACATCGCGTTTTAAGATGCATTAGAAACCTATTGCCCCGAAGCGGAGATATCTGCAAACGCTATTTCCTAGCAAGCAATAGTCGCATTTACATTCTTTTGAAATGTATTCGAGGTTTACATGACACTTCGGAATGAATATTATAACTTATCATGTAGTATATAAGTGAGTTGCGATATCGCGTCTTAGGAAGCATTAGAACCCTATTGCCTCGATGTGGAGATATCTGCAGACGCTATTTCCTAGCAAGCAATAGTCGCATTTACATTCTTTTGATGTGAATACGAGGTATACACGACCATTCGCAATGAATATTATATCTTATCACGAAACATAGAAATGAGATGCGATATCGCGATTTAAGTAGCATTAGAACTCTATTGCTACGATACGTAGACATCTGTATACGCTATTTCCTAGCAAGGAAGTGTCGCATTTACATTCTTTTGAAGTGAATACGAGGTGTACATGACACCTCGCAGTGAATATTATATCTTATCACGAAACATAGAAGAGAAATGCGATATCGCGATTTAAGTAGCATTAGAACTCTATTGCTACGATACGTAGACATCTGAATACGCTATTTCCTAGCAAGGAAGATTCGCATTTACATTCTTTTGAAGTGAATACGAGGTATACATGACACTTCGCAATGAATATTATATCTTATCACGAAACATATAACTGAAGAGTCATATCGCGATTTAAGTAGCATTAGAACTCTATTGCTACGATACGTAGACATATGAATACGCTATTTCCTAGGAAGGAATAGTCGGATTTACATTCTTTTGAAGTGAATACAAGGTATACATGACCATTCGCAATGAATATTATATCTTATCATGAAACATAGAAATGAGAAGCGATATCGCGATTTAAGTAGCATTAGAACTCTATTGCTACGATACGTAGACATCTGAATACGCTACTTCCTAGCATGGAAGTGTAGCATTTTCATTCTTTTGTAGTGAATGCGAGGTGTACATGACACTTCGCAATGAATATTATATCTTATCATGAAACATAGAAGAGAAATGCGATATCGCGTTTTAAGATGCATTAGAACTCTATGGCATCGATGCGGAGACATCTGCAAACGCTATTTCCTAGCATGGAAGTGACGCACTTACATTGCTTTGAAGTGAATACGAGGTATACATGACACTTCGCAATGAATATTATATCTTATCACGAAACATATAAATGAAGTGTCATATCGCGATTTAAGTAGCATTAGAACTTTATTGCTACGATACGTAGACATCTGAATACGCTATTTCCTAACAAGGAATAGTCTCATTTACATTCTTTTGAAGTGAATACTAGGTATACATGACACTTCGCAATGAATATTATATCTTATCAC
Source organism: Xylocopa sonorina (assembly GCF_050948175.1). NCBI lineage: Eukaryota > Metazoa > Arthropoda > Insecta > Hymenoptera > Apidae > Xylocopa > Xylocopa sonorina. Next base: position 259,934 of record NW_027490440.1, read on the forward strand.
GAAACATAGAAATGAGATGCGATATCGCGATATAAGTAGCATTAGAACTCTATTGCTACGATACGTAGACACCTGAATACGCTATTTCCTAGCAAGGAAGTGTCGCATTTACATTCTTTTGAAGTGAATACGAGGTATACTTGACACTTCGCAATGAAAATTATATCTTATCATGAGACATAGAAGTGAGATGCGATATCTCGCTTTAAGAAGCATTAGAACTCTATTGCTACGATACGTAGACATCTGCAAACGCGATTTCCTAGCAAGCAATAGTCGCATTTACATTCTTTTGCAGTGAGTTCGAGGTTTACATGACACTTCGGAATGAATATTATAACTTATAACGAAACATCGAAATGAGATGCGATATCGCGATCTAAGAAGCATTAGAACTCTATTGGTACGGTACGTAGGCATCTGCAAACGCTAATTCCTAGCAAGGAATAGTCGCATTTACATTCTTTTGAAGTGAATACGAGGTATACGTGACACTTCGCAATGAATATTATATCTTATCATGAATCATAGAAGTGAGATGCGATATCGCGTTTTAAGAAGCATTAGAACTCCATTGCTACGATACGTAGACATCTGCAAACGCTATTTCCTAGCAAGTAAGATTCGCATTTACATTCTTTTGAAGTGAATACGAGGTATACATGACACTTCACAATGAACATTATATCTTATCACGCAGCATAAAAATGAGATGCGATATTGCGTTTTGCGAAGCATTAGAACTCCATTGCTACGCTACGTAGACATCTGCAAACGCTATTTCCTAGCAAAGGAGATTCGCAGTTACATTCGTTTGGAGTGAATAGGAGGTATACATGACACTTCGCAATGAATATTATATCTTATCATGTAACATACAAGTGAGATGCGACATCGCGTTTTAAGATGCATTAGAAACCTATTGCCCCGAAGCGGAGATATCTGCAAACGATATTTCCTAGCATGGAAGTGTCGCATTTACATTTTTTGAAGTATATACGAGGTATACATGACACTTCGCAATGAATATTATATCTTATCACGAAACGTATAAATGAGATGCGATATCGCGATCTAAGAAGCATTAGAACACTATTGCTACGATACGTAGACATCTGCAAACGCTATTTCCTAGCAAGGAATAGTCGCATTTACATACTTTTGAAGTGTATTCGAGGTATACAAGACACTTCGCAATGAATATTATATCTTGTCACGAAACATATAAATGAGGTGTCATATCGCGATATAAGTAGCATTAGAACGCTATTGCTACGATACGTAGACATCTGCAAACGCTATTTCCTAGCAAGCAGTAGTCGCATTTATATTCGTGTGAAGTGAATACGAGGTATACATGACACTTCGCAATGAATATTATATCTTATCATGAAACACAGAGGAGGGATGCGATATCGCGTTTTAAGAAGCATTAGAACTCTACGGTCTCGATGCGGAGACATCTACAAACGCTATTTCCTAGCAAGCAGTAGTCGCATTTACATTCTTTTGTAGTGAATACGAGGTATGCATGACACTTCGCAATGAATATTATATCTTATCATGAAACACAGAAGAGGGATGCGATATCGCGTTTTAAGAAGCATTAGAAGTCTATGGCCTAGATGCGGAGACATCTGCAAACGCTATTTCCTAGCAGGCAATAGTCGCATTTACATTCTGTTGAAATGAATTCGAGGTTTACATGACACTTCGGAATGTATATTATAACTTATCACGAAACATAGAAATGAGATGCGATATCGCGATCTAAGCAGCATTAGAACTCTATTGCTACGATACGTAGACATCTGCAAACGCTATTTGCTAGCAAGCAATAGTCGCATTTACTTTCTTTTGAAGTGAATACGAGGTGTACATGACACTTCGCAATGAATATTATATCTTATCACGAAACATAGAAGAGAGATGCGATATCGCGTTTTAAGAAGCATTACAACTCTATTGCCTCGACGCGTAGACATCTGCAGACGCTATTTCCTAGCATGGAAGTGTCGCATTTACGTTCTTTTGTAGTGAACACCAGCTATACATGACACTTTGCAATGAATATTATATCTTATCACGAAACATAGAAATGAGATGCGATATCGCGATCTAAGACGCATTAGAACCCTATTGCTACGCTACTCAAGCATCTGTAAACGCTATTTCCTAGCAAGGAAGTGTCGCATTTACATTCGTTTGGAGTGAATACGTGGTATACATGACACTTCGCAATGAATATTATATCTTATCACCAAACGTAGAAATGAAATGTGACATCTTGTTTTAAGAAGCATTAGGACTCTTTTGCTACGATACGTAGACATCTGCAAACGCTATTTCCTAGGATGGAAACGTCGCATTTACATTTTTTGAAGTGAATACGGGGTATACTAGACACTTCGCAATGAATATTATATCTTATCAGGAAACATATAGATGAGATGCGATATCGCAATTTAAGTAGCATTAGAACTTTATTGCTACGATACGTAGACATCTGCAAACGCTATCTCCTAGCAAGCAATAGTCGCATTTACTTTCTTTTGAAGTGAATACGAGGTGTACATGACACTTCGCAATGCATATTATATCTTATCACGAAACATAGAAGAGAGATGCGATATCGCGTTTTAAGAAGCATTACAACTCTATTGCCTCGACGCGTAGACACCTGCAGACGCTATTTCCTAGCATGGAAGTGTCGCGTTTACATACTTTTGTAGTGAATACGAGGTGTACATGACACTTCGCAATGAATATTGTATCTTATCACGAAGCATAGAAATGAGATGCGATATCGCGTTTTGCGAAGCATTAGATCTGCATTGCTACGCTACGTAGACATCTGCAAACGCTATTTCCTAGCAAGGGAGATTCGCAGTTACATTCGTTTGGAGTGAATAGGAGGTATACATGACACTTCGCAATGAATATTATATCTTATCATGTAACATACAAGTGAGATGCGACATCGCGTTTTAAGATGCATTAGAAACCTATTGCCCCGAAGCGGAGATATCTGCAAACGCTATTTCCTAGCAAGCAATAGTCGCATTTACATTCTTTTGAAATGTATTCGAGGTTTGCATGACACTTCGGAATGAATATTATAACTTATCATGTAGTATATAAGTGAGTTGCGATATCGCGTCTTAGGAAGCATTAGAACCCTATTGCCTCGATGTGGAGATATCTGCAAACGCTATTTCCTAGCAAGCAATAGTCGCATTTACATTCTTTTGATGTGAATACGAGGTATACATGACCATTCGCAATGAATATTATATCTTATCACGAAACATAGAAATGAGATGCGATATCGCGATTTAAGTAGCATTAGACCTCTATTGCTACGATACGTAGACATCTGAATACGCTATTTCCTAGCAAGGAAGTGTCGCATTTACATTCTTTTGAAGTGAATACGAGGTGTACATGACACCTCGCAGTGAATATTATATCTTATCACGAAACATAGAAATGAAATGCGATATCGCGATTTAAGTAGCATTAGAACTCTATTGCTACGATACGTAGACATCTGAATACGCTATTTCCTAGCAAGGAAGATTCGCATTTACATTCTTTTGAAGTGAATACGAGGTATACATGACACTTCGCAATGAATATTATATCTTATCACGAAACATATAACTGAAGAGTCATATCGCGATTTAAGTAGCATTAGAACTCTATTGCTACGATACGTAGACATATGAATACGCTATTTCCTAGCAAGGAATAGTCGCATTTACATTCTTTTGAAGTGAATACAAGGTATACATGACCATTCGCAATGAATATTATATCTTATCATGAAGCATAGAAATGAGATGCCTTATCGCGTTTTGAGAAGCATTAGAACACTATTGCTACGATATGTAGGGATCTGCAAACGCTATTTCCTAGCATGGAAGTGTGGCACTTACATTCTTTTGAAGTGAATTCGAGGAATACATGACACTTCGGAAAGAATATTATAACCTATCACGAATCATAGATTTGAGATGCGATATCGCGATCTAAGAAGCATTAGAACTCTATTGCTATGATACGTTGGCATCTGCAAACGCTATTTCCTAGGAAGGAATAGTCGGATTTACATTCTTTTGAAGTGAATACGAGGTATACATGACAATTCGCAATGAATATTATATCTTATCATGAAACATAGAAATGAGAAGCGATATCGCGATTTAAGTAGCATTAGAACTCTATTGCTACGATACGTAGACATCTGAATACGCTACTTCCTAGCATGGAAGTGTAGCATTTTCATTCTTTTGTAGTGAATGCGAAGTGTACATGACACTTCGCAATGAATATTATATCTTATCATGAAACATAGAAGAGAAATGCGATATCGCGTTTTAAGAAGCATTAGAACTCTATGGCATCGATGCGGAGACATCTGCAAACGCTATTTCCTAGCATGGAAGTGACGCACTTACATTGCTTTGAAGTGAATACGAGGTATACATGACACTTCGCAATGTATATTATATCTTATCACGAAACATATAAATGAAGTGTCATATCGCGATTTAAGTAGCATTAGAACTTTATTGCTACGATACGTAGACATCTGAATACGCTATTTCCTAGCAAGGAATAGTCTCATTTACATTCTTTTGAAGTGAATACGAGGTATACATGACACTTCGCAATGAATATTATATCTTATCACGAAACATAGAAATGAGATGCGATATCGCGATATAAGTAGCATTAGAACTCTATTGCTACGATACGTAGACACCTGAATACGCTATTTCCTAGCAAGGAAGTGTCGCATTTACATTCTTTTGAAGTGAATACGAGGTATACTTGACACTTCGCAATGAAAATTATATCTTATCATGAGACATAGAAGTGAGATGCGATATCGCGCTTTAAGAAGCATTAGAACTCTATTGCTACGATACGTAGACATCTGCAAACGCGATTTCCTAGCAGGCAATAGTCGCATTTACATTCTTTTGCAGTGAGTTCGAGGTTTACATGACACTTCGGAATGAATATTATAACTTATAACGAAACATCGAAATGAGATGCGATATCGCGATCTAAGCAGCATTAGAACTCTATTGGTACGGTACGTAGGCATCTGCAAACGCTAATTCCTAGCAGGGAATAGTCGCATTTACATTCTTTTGAAGTGAATACGAGGTATACGTGACACTCCGCAATGAATATTATATCTTATCATGAAGAATAGAAGTGAGATGCGATATCGCGTTTTGAGAAGCATTAGAACTCTATTGCTACGATACGTAGACATCTGAATAGGCTATTTCCTAGCAAGGAATAGTCGCATTTCCATTCTTTTGAAGTGAATACGAGGTATACATGACACTTCGCAATGAATATTATATCTTATCACGAAACATATAACTGAAGTGTCATATCGCGATTTAAGTAGCATTAGAACTCTATTGCTACGATACGTAGACATCTGAATACGCTATTTCCTAGCAAGGAATAGTCGCATTTACATTCTTTTGAAGTGAATACAAGGTATACATGACACTTCGCAATGAATATTGTATCTTATCACGAAGCATAGAAATGAGATGCGATATCGCGTTTTGCGAAGCATTAGAACTCCATTGCTACGCTACGTAGACATCTGCAAACGCTATTTCCTAGCAAGAGAGATTCGCAGTTACATTCGTTTGGAGTGAATAGGAGGTATACATGACACTTCGCAATGAATATTATATCTTATCACGAAACATAGAAGAGAGGTGCGATATCGCGTTTTAAGAAGCATTAGAACTTTACGGTCTCGATGCGGAGACATCTGCAAACGCTATTTCCTAGCATGGAGGTGTCGCACTTACATTCTTTTGAAGTGAATACGAGGTATACATGACACTTGGCAATGAATATTATATCTTATCACGAAACATATAAATGAGATGCGATATCGCGATTTAAGTAGCATTAGAACGCTATTGCTACGATACTTAGACATCTGCAAACGCTATTTCCTAGCAAGCAATAGTAGCATTTACATTCTTTTGAAGTGAATACTAGGTATACATGACACTTCGCAATGAATATTATATCTTAGCACGAAATATAGAAGAGAGATGCGATATCGCGATTTAAGTAGCATTAGAAATCTATTGCTACGATAAGTAGACATCTGAATACGCTATTTCCTAGCAAGGAAATGTCGCATTTACATTCGTTTGGAGTGAATAAGGGGTATTCATGACACTTCGCAATGAATATTATATCTTATCACGAAACATAGAAATGAGAAGCGATATCGCGATTTAAGTAGCATTAGAACTCTATTGCTACGATACGTAGACATCTGTATACGCTATTTCCTAGCATGGAAGTGTAGCATTTTCATTCTTTTGTAGTGAATGCGAGGTATACATGACACTTCGCAATAAATATTATATCTTATCATGAAACATAGAAGACAGATGCGATATCGCGTTCTAAGAAGCATTAGAAATCTATGGCCTCGATGCGGAGACATCTGCAGACGCTATTTCCTAGCATCGAAGTGTCGCATTTACATTCTTTTGAAGTGAACACGAGCTATACATGACACTCCGCAATGAACATTATATCTTATCATGAAACATAGAAGTGAGATGCGATATCGCGTTTTAAGAAGCATTAGAATTCTATTGCTACGATACGTAGAGATCTGAATAAGCCATTTCCCAGCAAGGAAGTGTTGCATTTGCATTCGTTTGGGGAGAATACGAGGTATACATGACACTTCGGAATGAATATTATATCTTATCACGATACATACAAATGTGATGCGATATCGCGATTTAAGTAGCATTAGAACTCTATTGCTACGATACGTAGACATCTACAGACGCTATTTCCTAGCAAGCAGTAGTGGCATTTACATTTTTTTGAAGTGAATACGAGGTATACATGACACTTCGCAATGAATATTATATCTTATCACGAAACATAGAAGAGAGATGCGATATCGCGTTTTAAGAAGCATTAGAACTCTACGGTCTCGATGCGGAGACATCTGCAAACGCTATTTCCTAGCATGGAGGTGTCGCACTTACATTCTTTTGAAGTGAATACGAGGTATACATGACACTTGGCAATGAATATTATATCTTATCACGAAACATATAAATGAGATGCGATATCGCGATTTAAGTAGCATTAGAACGCTATTGCTACGATACGTAGACATCTGCAAACGCTATTTCCTAGCAAGCAGTAGTCGCATTTACATTCTTTTGAAGTGAATACGAGATATACATGACACTTCGCAATGAATATTATATCCTATCACGAAACAAAGAAATGAGATGCGAAATCGCGATTTGTGCAGCATTAGAACTCTATTGCTACGATACGTAGACATCTGCAAACGCTATTTCCTAGCAAGCAATAGTCGCATTTACATTCTTTAGATGTGAATACGAGGTATACATGACACTTCGCAATGAATATTATATCTTATCACGAAACATATAAATGAGATGCGATATCGCGATCTAAGAAGCATTAGAAACCTATTGCCTCGATGTGGAGATATCTGCAAACGCTATTTCCTAGCAAGCAATAGTCGCATTTACATTCTTTTGAAATGAATTCGAGGTTTACATGACACTTCGGAATGAATATTACAACTTATCACGAAACATAAATATGAGATGCGATATCGCGATCTAAGAAGCATTAGAACTCTATTGCTACGATACGTAGGCATCTGCAAACGCTATGCCCTAGCAAGGAATAGTCGCATTTACATTCTTTTAAATTGAATACGAGGTATACATGACACTCCGCAATGAATATTATATCTTATCATGAAACATAGAAGTGAGATGCGATATCGCGTTTTAGGAAGCATTAGAACTCTATTGCTATTATACGTAGATATCTGCAAACGCTATTTCTTAGCATGGAAGTGTCCCATTTTGATCCTTTTGAAGTGAATACGAGGTGTACATAACACTCCACAATGAATACTATATCTTATTACGAAACATAGAAATGAAATGCGACATCGCGTTTTAAGAAGCATTAGAACTCTATTGCTACGATACGTAGACATCTGGAAACGCTATTTCCTAGCAAGGAAGTGTCGCATTTACATTCTTTTGAAGTGAATACGAGGCATGCATGACACTTCGCAATGAATATTATATCTTATCATGAAACATAGAAGTGAGATGCGATATCGCGTTCTAAGAAGCATTAGAACTCTATTGCTACGATACGTAGACATCTGCAAAGTCTATTTCCTAGCATGGAAGGGTCCTGTTTACATATTTTTGAAGTGAATACGAGGTATAGATAACACACCATAATGAATATTATATCTTATCAAGAAACATAGCAGTGAGATGCGATATTGCGATTTAAGAAGCATTAGAACTCTATTGCTACGATACGTAGACATCTGCAAACGCTATTTCCTAGCATGGAAATGCCGCATTTACATTCCTCTGAAGCTAATACGAGGTATACATGACACTTCGCAATGAATATTATATCTTATCTCGATACATAGAAGTGAGATGCGATATCGCGATTTAAGAACCCTAGAACTCTATTGCTACGATGCGTAGACATCTGCAGGTGTTATTTCCTAGCAAGGAAGTGTCGCATTTACATTCTCTTGAAGTGAATGCGAGGTATACATAACATTCCACAATGAATATTATATCTTATTACGAAACATAGAAATGAAATACAACATCTCGTTTTAAGAAGCATTAGAACTCTATTGCTAATATACGTAGACATCTGCAAACCCAATTTCCTAGCAAGGAAATGTCGCATTTACATTCCATTGAAGTGAATACGAGGTATACATGACACTCCGCAATGAATATTATATCTTATCACGAAACATATAAGTGGGATGCGATATCGCGATTTAAGTAGCATTAGAACTCTATTGCTGCGATACGTAGACATCTGCAAACACTATTTCCTAGCCTAGCAATAGTCGCATTTACTTTCTTTTGAAGTGAATACGAGGTGTACATGACACTTCGCAATGAATATTGTATCTTATCACGAAACATAGAAATGAGATGCGATATCGCGATTTAAGTAGCATTAGAACCCTTTTGCTACGATACGTAGACATCTGAATACGCTATTTCCAAGCAAGGAAGTGTCGCATTTACATTCGTTTGGAGAGAAGAGAAGGTATACATGACACTTCGCAATGAATATTATATCTTATCATGAAACATAGATGAGAGATGCGATATCGCGTTTTAAGAAGCATTAGAACTCTATTGCCTCGACGCGTAGACATTTGCAGACGCTATTTCCTAGCATGGAAGTGTCGCATTTACATTCTTTTGTAGTGAATACGAGGTGTACATGACACTTCGGAATGAATATTATAACTTATCACGAAACATAGAAATGAGATGCGATATCGCGATCTAAGAAGCATTAGAACTCTATTGCTACGATACGTAGGCATCTGCAAACGCTATTTCCTAGCAAGGAATAGTCGCATTTACATTCTCTTAAATTGAATGCGAGATATACATGACACTCCGCAATGAATATTATATCTTATCATGAAACATAGAAGTGAGATGCGATATCGCGTTTTAAGAAGCATTAGAACTCTATTGCTACGATACGTACAGATCTGAATAAGCTATTTCCTAGCAAGGAAGTGTTGCATTTACATTCGTTTGGAGAGAATACGAGGCATACATGACACTTCGCAATGAATATTATATCTTATCATGAAACATAGAAGAGAGATGCGATATCGCGTTTTAAGAAGCATTAGAACTCTATGGCCTCGACGCGGAGACATCTGCAAACGCTATTTCCTAGCAAGGAAGTGTCGCATTTACATTCTTTTGAAGTGAATACGAGGCATGCATGACACTTCGCAATGAATATTATATCTTATCATGAAACATAGAAGTGAGATGCGATATCGCGTTCTAAGAAGCATTAGAACTCTATTGCTACGATACGTAGACATCTGCATACGCTATTTCCTAGCATGGGAATGCCGCATTTACATTCTTTTGAAGTTAGTACGAGGTATACATGACACTTCGCAATGAATATTATATCTTATCACGAAACATAGAGCTGAAATGCGACATCTCGTTTTAAGAAGCATTAGAGCTCTATTGCTACGATACGTAGACATCTGCAAACGCTATTTCCTAGCAAGAAAGTGTCGCATTTACATTCCATTGAAGTGAATACGAGATATACATGACACTTCGCAATGAATATTATATCTTATCATGAAACATAGAAGTGAGATGCGATATCGCGTTCTAAGAAGCATTAGAACTCTATTGCTACGATACGTAGACATCTGCAAAGTCTATTTCCTAGCATGGAAGGGTCCTGTTTACATATTTTTGAAGTGAATACGAGGTATAGATAACACACCATAATGAATATTATATCTTATCAAGAAACATAGCAGTGAGATGCGATATTGCGATTTAAGAAGCATTAGAACTCTATTGCTACGATACGTAGACATCTGCAAACGCTATTTCCTAGCATGGAAATGCCGCATTTACATTCCTCTGAAGCTAATACGAGGTATACATGACACTTCGCAATGAATATTATATCTTATCTCGATACATAGAAGTGAGATGCGATATCGCGATTTAAGAACCCTAGAACTCTATTGCTACGATGCGTAGACATCTGCAGGTGTTATTTCCTAGCAAGGAAGTGTCGCATTTACATTCTCTTGAAGTGAATGCGAGGTATACATAACATTCCACAATGAATATTATATCTTATTACGAAACATAGAAATGAAATACAACATCTCGTTTTAAGAAGCATTAGAACTCTATTGCTAATATACGTAGACATCTGCAAACCCTATTTCCTAGCAAGGAAATGTCGCATTTACATTCCATTGAAGTGAATACGAGGTATACATGACACTCCGCAATGAATATTATATCTTATCATGAAACATAGAAGTGAGATGCGATATCGCGTTTTAAGAAGCATTAGAACTCTATTGCTACGATACGTACAGATCTGAATAAGCTATTTCATAGCAAGGAAGTGTTGCATTTACATTCGTTTGGAGAGAATACGAGGTATACATGACACTTCGCAATGAATATTATATCTTATCATGAAACATAGAAGAGAGATGCGATATCGCGTTTTAAGAAGCATTAGAACTCTATGGCCTCGACGCGGAGACATCTGCAAACGCTATTTCCTAGCATAGAGTTGTCGCACTTACATTCTTTTGAAGTGAATACGATGTATACATGACACATCGCAATGAATATTATATCTTATCACGAAACATATAAATGAGGTGTCATATCGCGATTGAAGTAGCATTAGAACGCTATTGCTACGATACGTAGACATCTGCAAACGCTATTTCCTAGCAAGCAATAGTCGCATTTACATTCTTTTGAAGTGAATACAAGGTATACATGACCATTCGGAATGAATATTCTTCCTTATCACGAAACATAGAAATGTGATGCGATATCGCGTTCTGAAAACCATTAGAACCCTATTGCTATGATACGTAGGCATCTGCAAACGCCATTTCCTAGCAAGTAATAGTCGCATTTACATTCTTCTGAAGCGAATACGAGGTATACATGACACTTCGCAATAAATATTATATCTTATCATGAAACATAGAAGAGAGGTGCGATATCGCGTTTTGAGAAGCATTAAAACACTATTGCTACGAAACGTAGACATCTGCAAGCGCTATTTCCTAGCAAGGAAGATTCGCATTTACATTCTTTTGATGTGAATACGAGGTATACGTGACACTTCGCAATGAATATTATATCTTATCATGAAGCATAGAAATGAGATGTGATATCGCGTTTTGAGAAGCATTAGAACTCCATTGCTACGATACCTACAGATCTGAATAAGCTATTTCCTAGCATGCAATAGTCGCATTTACTTTCTTTTGAATTGAATACGAGGTGTACATGACACTTCGCAATTAATATTATATCTTATCACGAAACATATAAATGAGGTGTCATATCGCGATTTAAGTAGCATTAGAACTCTATTGCTACGATACGTGGACATCTGCAAACGCTATTTTCTAGCATGGAAGTGTCGCACTTACATTCTTTTGAAGTGAATACGAGGTATACATGACATTTCGCAATGAATATTATATCTTATCACGAAACATATAAGTGGGATGCGATATCGCGATTTAAGTAGCATTAGAACTCTATTGCTGCGATACGTAGACATCTGCAAACACTATTTCCTAGCCTAGCAATAGTCGCATTTACTTTCTTTTGAAGTGAATACGAGGTGTACATAACACTTCGCAATGAATATTGTATCTTATCACGAAACATAGAAATGAGATGCGATATCGCGATTTAAGTAGCATTAGAACCCTTTTGCTACGATACGTAGACATCTGAATACGCTATTTCCAAGCAAGGAAGTGTCGCATTTACATTCGTTTGGAGAGAAGAGAAGGTATACATGACACTTCGCAATGAATATTATATCTTATCATGAAACATAGATGAGAGATGCGATATCGCGTTTTAAGAAGCATTAGAACTCTATTGCCTCGACGCGTAGACATTTGCAGACGCTATTTCCTAGCATGGAAGTGTCGCATTTACATTCTTTTGTAGTGAATACGAGGTGTACATGACACTTCGGAATGAATATTATAACTTATCACGAAACATAGAAATGAGATGCGATATCGCGATCTAAGAAGCATTAGAACTCTATTGCTACGATACGTAGGCATCTGCAAACGCTATTTCCTAGCAAGGAATAGTCGCATTTACATTCTTTTAAATTGAATACGAGATATACATGACACTCCGCAATGAATATTATATCTTATCATGAAACATAGAAGTGAGATGCGATATCGCGTTTTAAGAAGCATTAGAACTCTATTGCTACGATACGTACAGATCTGAATAAGCTATTTCCTAGCAAGGAAGTGTTGCATTTACATTCGTTTGGAGAGAATACGAGGCATACATGACACTTCGCAATGAATATTATATCTTATCATGAAACATACAAGAGAGATGCGATATCGCGTTTTAAGAAGCATTAGAACTCTATGGCCTCGACGCGGAGACATCTGCAAACGCTATTTCCTAGCATAGAGGTGTCGTACTTACATTCTTTTGAAGTGAATACGATGTATACATGACACATCGCAATGAATATTATATCCTATCACGAAACATATAAATGAGGTGTCATATCGCGATTGAAGTAGCATTAGAACGCTATTGCTACGACACGTAGACATCTGCAAACGCTATTTCCTAGCAAGCAATAGTCGCATTTACATTCTTTTGAAGTGAATACAAGGTATACATGACCATTCGCAATGAATATTCTTTCATATCACGAAACATAGAAATGAGATGCGATATCGCGACTTATGTAGCATTAGAACTCTATTGCTACGATACGTAGACATCTGAATACGCTATTTCCTAGCAAGGAATAGTCGCATTTACATTCTTTTGAAGTGAATACGAGGTATACATGACACTTCGCAATGAATATTATATCTTATCATGAAACATAGAAGAGAGATGCGATATCGCGTTTTAAGAAGCATTAGAACTCTATGGCCTCGACGCGGAGACATCTGCAAACGCTATTTCCTAGCATAGAGGTGTCGCACTTACATTCTTTTGAAGTGAATACGATGTATACATGACACATCGCAATGAATATTATATCCTATCACGAAACATATAAATGAGGTGTCATATCGCGATTGAAGTAGCATTAGAACGCTATTGCTACGATACGTAGACATCTGCAAACGCTATTTCCTAGCAAGCAATAGTCGCATTTACATTCTTTTGAAGTGAATACAAGGTATACATGACCATTCGCAATGAATATTCTTTCTTATCACGAAACATAGAAATGAGATGCGATATCGCGACTTATGTAGCATTAGAACTCTATTGCTACGATACGTAGACATCTGAATACGCTATTTCCTAGCAAGGAATAGTCGCATTTACATTCTTTTGAAGTGAATACGAGGTATACATGGCACTTCGCAATGAATATTATATCTTATCATGAAACATAGAAGACAGATGCGATATCGAGGTTTAAGAAGCTTTAGAACTCTAATGCCACGAAGCGTAGACATCTGCAAACGCTATTTCCTAGCAAGGAAGTGTCGCATTTACATTCGTTTGAAGAAAAGACGAGGTACACATGACAATTCGCAATGAATATTATATCTTATCATGAAACATAGAAGAAAGATGCGATATCGCGTTTTAATAAGCATTAGAACTCTATGGCCTCGATGCGGAGACATCTGCAAACGCTATTTCCTAGCATGGAAGTGTTGCATTTACATTCTTTTGTAGTGAATACGTGGTGTACATGACACTACGCAATGAATATTATATCTTATCATGAAACCTAGAAGGGATATGCAATATCGCGTATTAAGAAGCATTAGAACCCTATTGCCTCGATGCGGAGATATCTGCTAACGCTATTTCCTTGCATGGATGTGTCGCATTTACATTCTTATGAAGTGAATACGAGTAATACATGACACTTCGCAATGAATACTATATCTTATCATGAAACATAGAAGAGAGATGCGATATCGCGTTGTAAGAAGCATTAGAACTCTATGGCCTCGATGCGGAGACATCAGCAAACGCTATTTCCTAGCATGGAAGTGTCGCATTTACATTCTTTTCAAGTGAATACGAGGTATACATGACACTTCGCAATGAATATTATATCTTGTCTCGAAACATAGAAATGAGATGCGATATCGCGATTTAAGTAGCATTAGAACTCTATTGCTACGATGCGTAGACATCTGCAAAGTCTATTTCCTAGCATGGAAGGGTCGTGTTTACATTTTTTTGAAGTGAATACGCGGTATAGATAATACTCCATAATGAATATTATATCTTATCAAGAAACATAGCAGTGAGATGCGATATTGCGATTTAAGAAGCATTGGAGCTCTATTGCTACGATACGTAGACATCTGCAAACCCTATTTCCTAGCATGGAAATGTCGCATTTACATTCCATTGAAGTGAATACGATGTATACATGACACTTCGCAATGAATATTATATCTTATCTCGAAACATAGAAGTGAGATGCGATATCGCGATTTAAGAAGCACTAGAACTCTATTGCTACGATGCGTAGACATCTGCAAATGTTATTTCCTAGCAAGTAAGTGTCGCATTTACATTCTATTGAAGTGAATACGAGGTATACATAACACTCCACAATGAATATTATATCTTATCACGAAACATGGGAATGAAATGCGACATCTCATTTTAAGAAGCATTAGAACTCTATTGCTACGATACGTAGACATCTGCAAACGATATTTGCTAGCATGGAAGTGTCGCATTTACATTGCTTTGAAGTGAATACGAGGTATACATGACCATTCGGAATGAATATTCTTTCTTATCACGAAACATAGAAATGAGATGCGATATCGCGTTCTGAAAACCATTAGAACCCTATTGCTATGATACGTAGGCATCTGCAAACGCCATTTCCTAGCAAGTAATAGTCGCATTTACATTCTTCTGAAGCGAATACGAGGTATACATGACACTTCGCAATAAATATTATATCTTATCATGAAACATAGAAGAGAGGTGCGATATCGCGTCTTGAGAAGCATTAAAACACTATTGCTACGAAACGTAGACATCTGCAAGCGCTATTTCCTAGCAAGGAAGATTCGCATTTACATTCTTTTGATGTGAATACGAGGTATACATGACACTTCGCAATGAATATTATATCTGCTTATCATGAAGCATAGAAATGAGATGTGATATCGCGTTTTGAGAAGCATTAGAACTCCATTGCTACGATACCTACAGATCTGAATAAGCTATTTCCTAGCATGCAATAGTCGCATTTACTTTCTTTTGAATTGAATACGAGGTGTACATGACACTTCGCAATTAATATTATATCTTATCACGAAACATATAAATGAGGTGTCGTATCGCGATTTAAGTAGCACTAGAACTCTATTGCTACGATACGTGGACATCTACAAACGCTATTTCCTAGCATGGAAGTGTTGCACTTACATTCTTTTGAAGTGAATACGAGGTATACATGACATTTCGCAATGAATATTATATCTTATCACGAAACATATAAGTGGGATGCGATATCGCGATTTAAGTAGCATTAGAACTCTATTGCTGCGATACGTAGACATCTGCAAACACTATTTCCTAGCTTAGCAATAGTCGCATTTACTTTCTTTTGAAGTGAATACGAGGTGTACATGACACTTCGCAATGAATATTGTATCTTATCACGAAACATAGAAATGAGATGCGATATCGCGATTTAAGTAGCATTAGAACCCTTTTGCTACGATACGTAGACATCTGAATACGCTATTTCCAAGCAAGGAAGTGTCGCATTTACATTCGTTTGGAGAGAAGAGAAGGTATACATGACACTTCGCAATGAATATTATATCTTATCATGAAACATAGATGAGAGATGCGATATCGCGTTTTAAGAAGCATTAGAACTCTATTGCCTCGACGCGTAGACATTTGCAGACGCTATTTCCTAGCATGGAAGTGTCGCATTTACATTCTTTTGTAGTGAATACGAGGTGTACATGACACTTCGGAATGAATATTATAACTTATCACGAAACATAGAAATGAGATGCGATATCGCGATCTAAGAAGCATTAGAACTCTATTGCTACGATACGTAGGCATCTGCAAACGCTATTTCCTAGCAAGGAATAGTCGCATTTACATTCTTTTAAATTGAATACGAGATATACATGACACTCCGCAATGAATATTATATCTTATCATGAAACATAGAAGTGAGATGCGATATCGCGTTTTAAGAAGCATTAGAACTCTATTGCTACGATACGTACAGATCTGAATAAGCTATTTCCTAGCAAGGAAGTGTTGCATTTACATTCGTTTGGAGAGAATACGAGGCATACATGACACTTCGCAATGAATATTATATCTTATCATGAAACATAGAAGAGAGATGCGATATCGCGTTTTAAGAAGCATTAGAACTCTATGGCCTCGACGCGGAGACATCTGCAAACGCTATTTCCTAGCATAGAGGTGTCGTACTTACATTCTTTTGAAGTGAATACGATGTATACATGACACATCGCAATGAATATTATATCCTATCACGAAACATATAAATGAGGTGTCATATCGCGATTGAAGTAGCATTAGAACGCTATTGCTACGATACGTAGACATCTGCAAACGCTATTTCCTAGCAAGCAATAGTCGCATTTACATTCTTTTGAAGTGAATACAAGGTATACATGACCATTCGCAATGAATATTCTTTCATATCACGAAACATAGAAATGAGATGCGATATCGCGACTTATGTAGCATTAGAACTCTATTGCTACGATACGTAGACATCTGAATACGCTATTTCCTAGCAAGGAATAGTCGCATTTACATTCTTTTGAAGTGAAAACGAGGTATACATGACACTTCGCAATGAATATTATATCTTATCATGAAACATAGAAGAGAGATGCGATATCGCGTTTTAAGAAGCATTAGAACTCTATGGCCTCGACGCGGAGACATCTGCAAACGCTATTTCCTAGCATAGAGGTGTCGCACTTACATTCTTTTGAAGTGAATACGATGTATACATGACACATCGCAATGAATATTATATCCTATCACGAAACATATAAATGAGGTGTCATATCGCGATTGAAGTAGCATTAGAACGCTATTGCTACGATACGTAGACATCTGCAAACGATATTTCCTAGCAAGCAATAGTCGCATTTACATTCTTTTGAAGTGAATACAAGGTATACATGACCATTCGCAATGAATATTCTTTCATATCACGAAACATAGAAATGAGATGCGATATCGCGACTTATGTAGCATTAGAACTCTATTGCTACGATACGTAGACATCTGAATACGCTATTTCCTAGCAAGGAATAGTCGCATTTACATTCTTTTGAAGTGAATACGAGGTATACATGGCACTTCGCAATGAATATTATATCTTATCATGAAACATAGAAGACAGATGCGATATCGAGGTTTAAGAAGCTTTAGAACTCTAATGCCACGAAGCGTAGACATCTGCAAACGCTATTTCCTAGCAAGGAAGTGTCGCATTTACATTCGTTTGAAGAAAAGACGAGGTACACATGACAATTCGCAATGAATATTATATCTTATCATGAAACATAGAAGAAAGATGCGATATCGCGTTTTAATAAGCATTAGAACTCTATGGCCTCGATGCGGAGACATCTGCAAACGCTATTTCCTAGCATGGAAGTGTTGCATTTACATTCCTTTGTAGTGAATACGTGGTGTACATGACACTTCGCAATGAATATTATATCTTATCATGAAACCTAGAAGGGATATGCAATATCGCGTATTAAGAAGCATTAGAACCCTATTGCCTCGATGCGGAGATATCTGCTAACGCTATTTCCTTGCATGGATGTGTCGCATTTACATTCTTATGAAGTGAATACGAGTAATACATGACACTTCGCAATGAATACTATATCTTATCATGAAACATAGAAGTGAGATGCGATATCGCGTTTTAGGAAGCATTAGAACTCTATTGCTATTATACGTAGATATCTGCAAACGCTATTTCTTAGCATGGAAGTGTCCCATTTTGATCCTTTTGAAGTGAATACGAGGTGTACATAACACTCCACAATGAATACTATATCTTATTACGAAACATAGAAATGAAATGCGACATCGCGTTTTAAGAAGCATTAGAACTCTATTGCTACGATACGTAGACATCTGGAAACGCTATTTCCTAGCAAGGAAGTGTCGCATTTACATTCTTTTGAAGTGAATACGAGGCATGCATGACACTTCGCAATGAATATTATATCTTATCATGAAACATAGAAGTGAGATGCGATATCACGTTCTAAGAAGCATTAGAACTCTATTGCTACGATACGTAGACATCTGCATACGCTATTTCCTAGCATGGGAGTGCCGCATTTACATTCTTTTGAAGTTAATACGAGGTATACATGACACTTCGCAATGAATATTATATCTTATCACGAAACATAGAGCTGAAATGCGACATCTCGTTTTAAGAAGCATTAGAGCTCTATTGCTACGATACGTAGACATCTGCAAACGCTATTTCCTAGCAAGAAAGTGTCGCATTTACATTCCATTGAAGTGAATACGAGATATACATGACACTTCGCAATGAATATTATATCTTATCATGAAACATAGAAGTGAGATGCGATATCGCGTTCTAAGAAGCATTAGAACTCTATTGCTACGATACGTAGACATTTGCAAAGTCTATTTCCTAGCATGGAAGGGTCCTGTTTACATTTTTTTGAAGTGAATACGAGGTATAGATAACACACCATAATGAATATTATATCTTATCAAGAAACATAGCAGTGAGATGCGATATTGCGATTTAAGAAGCATTAGAACTCTATTGCTACGATACGTAGACATCTGCAAACGCTATTTCCTAGCATGGAAATGCCGCATTTACATTCTTCTGAAGCTAATACGAGGTATACATGACACTTCGCAATGAATATTATATCTTATCTCGATACATAGAAGTGAGATGCGATATCGCGATTTAAGAACCCTAGAACTCTATTGCTACGATGCGTAGACATCTGCAGGTGTTATTTCCTAGCAAGGAAGTGTCGCATTTACATTCTCTTGAAGTGAATGCGAGGTATACATAACATTCCACAATGAATATTATATCTTATTACGAAACATAGAAATGAAATACAACATCTCGTTTTAAGAAGCATTAGAACTCTATTGCTAATATACGTAGACATCTGCAAACCCTATTTCCTAGCAAGGAAATGTCGCACTTACATTCCACTGAAGTGAATACGAGGTATACATAACATTACACAATGAATATTATATCTTATTACGAAACATAGAAATGAAATACGACATCTCGTTTTAAGAAGCATTAGTACTCTATTGCTACGATACGTAGACATCTGCGAACGCTATTTCCTAGCAAGGAAGTGTCGCATTTTCATTCTCTCAAAGTGAATACGAGGTATACATGACACTTCGCAATGAATATTATATCTTATCATGAAACATAGAAGTGAGATGCGATATCGCGTTCTAAGATGCATTAGAAATCTATTGCTACGATACGTAGACACCTGCGAACTCTATTTCCTAGCATGGAAATGTCGCATTTATATTCCATTGAAGTGAATGCGAGGTATACATGACACTCCACAATGAATATTATATTTTATTACGAAACATAGAAATCAAATGCGACATCGCGTTTTAAGAAGCATTAGAACTCTATTGCTACGATACGTAGACATCTGCAAACGCTATTTCCTAGCATGGAAGTTTCGCATTTACATTCATTTGAAGTGAATACGAGGTATACATGACACTTCGCAATGAATATTATATCTGATCATGAAACATAGGAATGAAATACGACATCTCGTTTTAAGAAGCATTAGAACTCTATTGCTGTGATCCGTAGACATCGGCAAACGCTATTTCCTAGCACGGAAGTTTCGCACTTACATCCTTTTGAAGTGAATACGAGGTGTACATAACACTCCACTATGAATACTATATCTTATTACGAAACATAGAAATGAAATGCGACATCTCGTTTTAAGAAGCATTAGAACACTATTGCTTCTCAAAACGCGATATCGCAACTCATTCCTATGTTTCATGATAAGATATAATATTCATTGCGATGTCTCATGTACATCTCGTTTTCACTCAAAAGAATGTAAATGCGGCACATACATGCTAGGAAATAGCGTTTGCAGATGTCTACGTATCGTAGCAATAGAGTTCTAATGCTTCTTAAAACGAGATGTCGCATTTCATTTCTATGTTTCGTGATAAGATATTATATTCATTTTGGAGTGTTATGTATACCTCGTATTCACTTCAAGAGAATGTAAATGCGATACTTCCATGCTAGGAAATAGCGTTTGCAGATGTCTACGTATATTAGCAATAGAGTTCTAATGCTTCTCAAAACGCGATATAGCACCTTATTCCTATGTTTCATGATAAGATATAATATTCTTTGCGAAGTGTCATGTATATCTCGTATTCACTTCAAAAGTATGTAAATGCGACACTTCCATGCTAGGAAATAGCGTTTGCAGATGTCTACGTATCGTAGCAATAGAGTTCTAATGCTTCCTAAAACGCGATATCGAATCTCACTTCTATGTTTCATGATAAGATATAATATTCATTGCGAAGGGTCATGTATACCTCGTATTCACTTCAAAAGAATGTAAATGCGACACATACATGCTAGGAAATACCGTTTGCAGATGTCTACGTATCGTAGCAATAGAGTTCTAATGCTTCTTAAAACGCGATATCGCATCTCACTTCTATGTTTCATGATAAGATATAATATTCATTGCGAAGTGTCATGAATACCTCGTATTCACTTCAAAAGAATGTAAGTGCGACACTTCCATGCTAGGAAATAGCGTTTGCAGATGTCTACGTATCATAGCAATATAGTTCAAATCTTCTTAAAAATCGATATCGCATCTCACTTCTATGTTTCATGATAAGATACAATATTCATTGCGAAGTGTTCTGTATACCTCGTATTCACTTCAAAAGAATGTAAATGCGACACTTCCTTGCTAGGAAATATTGTTTGCAGATGTCTACGTATCCTAGCAATAGAGTTCTGATGCTTCTTAAAACGTGATGTCGCATTTCATTTCTATGTTTCGTGGTAAGATATAATATTCATTTTGGACTGTTATGTATACCTCGTATTCACTTCAAAAGAATGTAAATGTGACACTTCCATGCTAGGTAATAGCGTTTGCAGATGTCTACGTATCGCAGCAATAGTGTTCTAATGCTTCTTAAAACGAGATGTCGCATTTCATTTCTATGTTTCGTGATAAGGTATAATATTCATTGTAGAATGTTATGTATATCTCGTATTCACTTCAATAGAATGTAAACGCGACACTTGCATGCTAGAAAATAGCGTTTGCAGATGTCTACGGATCGTAGCAATAGAGTTCTAATGCTTCCTAAAACGCGATATCGCATCTCACATCTATGTTTCATGATAGGATATAATATTCATTGCGAAGTGTCATGTATA